>NW_020955487.1:687492-701027 GCF_003031625.1 Empidonax traillii | reverse complement strand
GTACCATAGCTACTTTCTTGAAAACAAAACCAATCTTTTCATTCCTGCCATTTGTTAGAATTCTTCCTCCAGGCAAGCTGGACAGCTGCACTAGTAGGTTTTTTAGTCATGGGTTGTAAGCCCCACCTGGCTAGATTTGTTTAGCAGACAGCTGGCAGAATGAAATAAAAAGAACAGGGACATACAAACTGCTTCCAAAACAAAAAGCTGAAAGAATACTTTTTGGATGCTTTCACTGAGTTTATTTGGTATACGTCTGGGGGAGATTCTTCCTTTCATTTTTACCATCCTCCATCCCTCTGCACCCCAAAAGTATTAAAAAACACCAAAGTGAGACTGCAGGCTGAATAAAACAGATCAAAAAGGAAGGGAAAAGCCCCATCTCAGCCTATTTATTTTGTAAATGTGCACACATATATGAATGTACACACACATTCTCTCCCTCAACTATGGTTTACAATTCCCCAAGACTGACATTGGTTTTAAATTAACTTTTCATATTAGTCTTTTTTTTTTTCCTTTTTTTTTTTTTTTTTTTTTTTTTTTTTTTTTTTTTTTTTTTTTTTTTTTTTTTTTTTTTTTTTTTTTTTTTTTTTTTTTTTTTTTTGGCAACTTTCTTCTTCTATTTTCTAAAGCCAGTAAGATAGATTTTCTTCATCTGGAATGTTCTTTCTAGCTTAAAGATAAGAAGGAGTTCAAAATTGTGGGAATGGCATCCCTCCTGCATCTGTTTCTCTCACAAACCTATCAAATATCTAATTTTTGGCATTACTGCTGGCTCCAACAGGGGATGACATAAACCAGCTTTGTGGTTACATGTTTCACTTTTAATCTCATGAAAATGAAAATCAGTGCTGAAATGTCCCTTTACATGTGACAATGTGGGACTCTTTTCCAAAAACCAAAGGAAAGGGGCGTTACCCTGGTTAAGCTTAATATACAGCATATGTATAAATTTACTTTTAGTTTGGATTTAGCTCGATGTTAGCAGAGGCATTTCAGGATTTATTTTTTTAAGTGGTATTATTTTGGTTTACGGCAGAGCTTTTTAAACACTTTTGAAGGTATCACAGTCGCTACACAAAGGGAGATGCACAATAAACGTAAGATAGTAATCAGCAGATGAGGAGGTTGTTATGTGACAACAAATCTTCTGCAAGTAATATCGTTTTCCACACAGCTCTATTCCCGTAACATGTTTCTGTAGTTAGTGTGAAGGGAATCTGGTTTTTGCATGAGTTCTTTATTAAGAGCTAATGTAGTAATACTGGATGTACGACGACAAACCAGGATGGCTTGGATACTGTCTTGATTGGAGGAACTTTATGAAAACAAACTCCAAATGTTTAAAAATAAAAATCTGCCTTGACTCTGAAAGGGAACACGTGAGAAAAAAAAAAAAAAAAAAAAAAAAAAAAAAAAAAAAAAAAAAAAAAAAAAAAAAAAAAAAAAAAAAAAAAAAAAAAAAGGAACATTTTAAGCTTATGGTATGACCGGTACCTATGAAACCCAGATGATCTGAGGTTAAAAGAAGCCCAAGCTAGTCTGAAACGCAAACCTACTTCTATATTCCATGGAAAAGTAACAAATATTAGCTAAAGGAAGGCCCTGAAACCAATCTAAGCCATTACATAGCACAGCACTCGCCCTCCAGAGCAGCAGCCGGTTCTTGGCTGCCCTCCATCCCTGCCTATACATCTCCACGGAGCGTAGACTCCATGGAGCCTGGCATGATACGTGTTTTAGAGAGCCCTGGCCCCACCAAAAAACATCGATATCCATATCATATGCTTCAAATAGGAGGAATAGGCCTGTAGGGCTTAATCCTCTGGGCTCAGGGAAACCCAACGCCTTCCCTGGGGACGGAAAGTGGGGCCTGTCCACACTTCCATCAAGCACAAAATCCATCTCTCAGACAGCAGGCAAGCTGGAAAGCTGTGTTTAGGGGTGTCTCCATGGTCATCCCAGCCCACTGAGTCTTTGGAACAGCTTTCTGCTCCACTGGGTGTTGTATTAAATAAGTGCCCAGCTAGGGCAAGGGAAAATGGGTGCTATCTGAAAGAGGGGAAATTTAGATTAGGTATCTGGATAAAATTCTTGGCTGTGAGGGTTGGGAGGCCCTGGCACAGGTTGCCCAGAGAAGTTGTGGCTACCCCTGGATCCCTGGAAGTGTTCAAGGCCAGATTGGATGAGGTTTGGAGCAACCTGGGATATTGGAATGTGTTCCTGCCCATGGCAGTGGGATTGGAATGAGATTGTTTTTAAGGTTCCCTCCAACCCAAACCATTCTAGGATTCTGTTATCTATTGAAAAGTATTTGCTTAGAAAATACAAATCTTTTGAGGTCCTTCTGTTGATCTGTTGGAGGCAAAACCTGTGAAATCCTCCACCCAGCCCTCCCAGTCTCCAGCTAAAAGAAGAACTCTAATTTTGTATATCTCACATTTCCTGGGTTAACTCTCTAAGAGTTCACCCTGCTCTAAAGGAACCTGGAACTCAACCAACTTCTCTAGTAAAGAAAATTGATTCTTGCTTACACCTTCCAATTAAGAGAATCACTGTAATTTTTAAAAGGTTCACCACCACCCCCTCCCACTTCTAGAAAATCTCCCTCCTTTAGCTGCACGAGGTTTGAAATACATAAATCAGAAATAAGTCTGCATTTAAAGAAAAGCCAGTGAAGACCAAATTCTGCAAGTTTGAAGTTCATCCTTAATAGCTGGTCAAACATCCATGTTTATTCCTGTGTACTTACCCCAACAAACACTTGCTATGTTATGAGACCTGTCTAAACTGCTCTCTGTTTCTTAGCTGGACAACTAATGACAGCAAAACAACTGAAAGTGTTTCATATTTATGTTGGAAGATTAACAAAACTCATTTCAACTCTGCTGAACGGTTACATTTTACCCAGGAGAGAAATTAAAAAACAAAACAAAACAAAAACAAAAACACCAAAACCAACAAAACCCACAAATGCACCGGGAAAAGAGGACATCAACTCTTAAAAATATTTCCTGGTATTACCATTTGTATGGCATAAACAAACAGGCAGAGTGCATACATATGGGCCCCAGTCCTGTAATTTGGATGACAAGGGAGATCCTTTTGCCTAGGCAGTGCAAAACTAATTTCACCACACTGGCACATAATGCAATGTGATTGCTCCCTCAGTTTTATATTACAAGGTCACTGGAGCAAAAATTTTTGTGGTTTGTACAGTACCAAGCACTCCAAGAAAACTTATTATATAATGATGTTATATTTAGTGTAAATAAACCCATACCTACTATATAATATGGGGGAAAATACTTTGTCTGATGTAGAGACTCTGCAAAAATGTAAAGGACACTTTGCAGAAAAAAACCTTTTCATAGAGAAATTTTGCTAATTTCTTATAGTCCAAAATGGACTTTTCTTTCCTGAGAACTCACAAAAATTTGGAAACTTTAAGCTGAAGTATTTCCATACACGGATTAGGGTTTTTTGCAGGCATCAAGGAACTGAATCCAGAATTCAACTTTTAACAATTCTGACAAACAGAACGTTACGATCTGGCTAAACCATGCAATATTGCAACCCCATTAATGCCAAATTGCAGATCACTTCAACAAGCAAGACACTTTGTCTTTCCTTGGCTCTTCTGATATGCAGCATCACCCAGTCCTCTGCTGAGATGATCACTGCAGCCTTGCCCAAGACAGAAATAGTTTGAAATAAAAAAGAAAATCTGAAATATCAGGGTTCATTCCACTTCAGTTCAGAACAGATCTACTCGGTATTGCACAAAATAAGCCCTTTTTAATAAAAATACTTTCAAAACAATTATAGAAATCCTGTCAACATGTTTATTTACCAAAGCACAAGCCTGTAAAAATGATGGGTGTTCCCATAACAGCCTCGATAATAAAAGCTCCTGTTTTCCTTTTTTAAAAGCTATGCAACAACTGCAAACACCGCTTTAAATTCCACTTTTTCCACTCCAAGCAGAGAGTTTTATCCGGCAATAACAACTGGGCTCCCTTCCTTCAGCACCTGTATTTTCTGAGGAGCCAGTAAAACAAGTATTGATTCAACTTCATGTATGAGTTTTAATGCAATCTCAGCCTCAAATGCTGTGCCTTTGGAACCAAAGTGTTTTGATTTTACTTTTATCTCCTGTGCTTAATATCAGCACAGTTACGTCCCCCAATGCTTTATTGGGCATATACAGCACCAGGCAGCAAGGAACACGATGCACCATGATCTGCTCCAGACTTCAGGACTGGAGCTGAACCAGCTCATTCATAATTACAGAAGTACTTGGAAACTTCATCTTGCTTCTCTTTTTCAGCTTCATTTTACCCCAAACGACCCCAGAAAAACACACTTTGAAATACCTTCCCATGTTATTGCTTAGATACTTCATTTGTTCAGTAAAAGTAATATAAAATTGTGAAAATATTCCTATGAAACTGACACAGACATGACATGAGATGTAAATGGTCAAAATGAATATTATGAAAAGATTGCCATAACCTGCTATCTTGATTTGGAAATGCAGAGGTTGCCCTGAAACCATTGCAACTGAACTGCTCAGGTTCAAAGCAGGCACGTGTTTGTTGAACTGTGTCCTCCATCAGCTCCACCCCACAATTTTACCCAAACTATGCTTCACATGATGCGATCCTACTTCAAATCATAACCAGGAGACCCAGGTCATTTGCTAGAATTTACTCTCCTAAGAAAGAGTGTGCGAGAGGGTGCTGAACTGGGTATTTACAGAAATTACTTCCCAAAGCAAAGCACACAGCAGCTCTTCTCAGTAGACCCATCCGTGAACACAGTGCTGGCGCCAGTGTCCATTTGAAGGCATCACCCATATCAATGTAGTAATGAGAGTCAAATCCCATGTAATTTACACATTAAAAGGAGAGAGCAATGCATGAAAAAATCAGTTTGGCTAATGAAAAAATCAGTTTGTCTAATGAAATTAAAGTCCCTAATCAAATATTGGCAGGAAAGATATTTAGAAACTCTCCTAATGTCATCCAGCTAATTCTCCCCTATTCTAACTAGAAGGGAAAGCAGTTGACTTTTATTCCCTGCTGAACCTCCCGCCCTCAAATCACCAGAAAGACCCTGAACTGAAGAGTATAATTAAGGCAGATTAGGGCAGATTTAGCTGTCAGCTATATCAGTACACCACAGGTAATTCCCTTTACTTTACAGGTTGCATGACAGTTCCAGGTAGGAAATGCACCTACTAGAGAGGATTTCCTAGTACAGACCATTCTTTGAAAGTATTTTTTCCTCACCTTGCAAGTACACCCATAGCAAAACAAATATTGACATGCTGCCAAAGTACAGGGGAACCTGGGTTGCTGTCTCTACTAGGTTACCTTGCACTTTTATCTTCCAACTTTTTAGGTACATAAGATTTTCAGGAGATTAGGTAACTAAAGTATTAGTTCATAGGAAGGAAAAAAAGATTTTTTTTTTTTAAACCCCCAAAAGCTCACTACCAACAGAAAAAAGTGATGGAATTACTGTGTCCTATAGAGCATTTTACTATCACCCACCAACCACTACTAGAGGAAGCCTCTACTCCCTTTATATTTCTTGCCCATCTTTCTCTCTGATTTTGCTCTTCTTCTCTTCATATTTTCTGTCATTCTCCTTGATAATATCACCCTGGTGTCTCTTCATCCCCATCCATCAGCCACCCCTTTGTGCTGCCCCCTAACTCTGGAGTCACCACTGACCCACACCATGCACCTCTCACACCATTCTCCTACCCTTCAAGAAGGTTTGTTTGAACATTCCAACAAGAGAGAGAAAGAGGTAAAACAAAAGAATAAATAAAGAATTACTATTGACCATCATAGCTAAAACCATCTTCCTGGGCAATTTTTTATTTAGGCTGCAGTTTTGATGGTGGCATTTTATTGGTGGGGTTTTTTTGTGGTAACACTGTATTTTAAATGTCTTATTATGAATTAATTTAGTATCGATTGTAGTGGCTCTGATCATAAAGAATTCATTTGGTACACTGTGAATATCATATGCATTCATATTAAAAAATTTGTTTTCATTCAAGATTAATTAATATGAGATATTTTTTTTGTTGTTGTTTTTGTTATATCACTATCTTAATACCCCTCATAGTTTGGAAGCCCAGTCTCAGTACTTTTACAAGAGTTTCTTCATATTTACAGAAGTAACTAGCAGACTTTTTTATTTCTTCAAATTTTTGGGATTATGGTTTAAAACAACGCTCCCAGAGTGCCTAAAGGTCCCAGATCTCATGCATTTATTGCACTAGCGAGGCTAAGAAAGTTTTCATACCTATTTGATGACACTGCAACAAGACAAGGGAATTTAAAGCTTCCATTTCTTCCTAGTCCTACAAGAAGACTCGTGTCTTGAGCGAGAGCAAAACACAGAAGGGATTACCTGCGACTCCAAACTCTTTGTAGATACGTCAAAACACGCTCTGAGCAAATTGAGTCTTGACTAAAAGCAGGTATGTGCTTTGGATGCCGTGTCTCGTTGCATTTGCTACAGGCACCGTGTCAGCCACGTCTCCATCCGGCTGCTCCTGACTGTGATGCAACATGACACAGTTTGATAACAAAAGGATGTAATACACCATAATGACTCCAGGCAGGCAATTGTGGTGCGGCGGGACGTGCTGCCATGTAGTAGCAGGTGACATACCTCTTCAATCAGTCATGGACTAATCGGCAAAGCCTCCAGTTTAGGTTCATTTTGGAAAAAATCCCAAAGTCTTGATGATTATTTTCATCCGAACATTTCAATATTGCTTCCTGCTGCGCTCGCCCTGGCTTCCCTCTGCTGTTGCTGAGTTTCCAGGTAGCAGCTGAAGCTACATCGAAAAAAAACCAACCCAAAGCCCAATAAATGCCTGGTAATCCAGGCTGGGCACAGCCAGATCCTCATTGCTAGGCACTATGCAATGCATTCACCCTTAAAAATTAACTGAGAGGATGTTGCGAAGGTGAGAGGCGATTCCTTATTTGTGCTATGGAAAGCAATAATGGAGATTTACAGTTCTTCAATACAGCAAAGGATTTCCCAGAATGCTGGCTAACTGAACCACTCTGTACTGTATTGATGTACCAACACACTGAAAACACTGCTTTATTAATAAATAACTTGACTGAAGAGTAAGACATAGAGGGAGCCTGGAGAAGGGCACCATTTCTACAAAAAACAGGGAAGTGTGTGGGGAAAAAAAAAAAAAACACTGTATGGGACTGAAGAAATATGATCAAGAGATTAACTTTGGGAATGAGCAGAGAAACTTAGAGTGCCTGGGGGAAACACTGAAGAGCGCAGGGAGATCTATGGGAGGTCTGTGCCTGCAAAACGTTTCCCCTCCTGTTTCTGATTTGCGTAGCTTGAACCATCCCGCCATTTAATTAATTTCTTTTGTAAAGAATTTCACACATGTAGAAATCTGCTCCTCAAAAAAAAAACCAAACCCAAAACATGTAAAATGCCAGACCCAGGTTGTGTTGCAGACAGCATTGACAGAAAGTGAGCTCAGAGGTGCTGGTAGGGATGAGCTTCACTTGTACACCTCTGTGAGCTCTGCTGTTCCCAAGTCCCTGGAGCACCCTCTGGGCATCAAACCTCACCCCCAGGCACATGCTGGAGTGGTTTCCCCTGTACAGAAACCAGCAGATTTGGAGATAAAGCCACCCTCCCATGCAGCTTGCTACCATTTTGCCAGTGGACTTCCATCTTATGTCTCAGCTGCTCATACTCAGCTCCATTGCTCAGTGGGGCTCTGAGTTAAGTGAGAGGAATATCAGGGGAAAACATCCCTTGCATCTTCCCTTTCAACTTCAGGCAGTGTGGGGAGGGGTATCAATGTGTAGCAGATGTGCTGAGACCACAGTGATCTCTTCCTCATGATTACAGTTGGTTATACCTGGGGATGTGCAATTTAATTCAGACACAAATGTGCTAAGGAGAGTGGTACTAAAGTAGAATAAGTGGTACTAAAGGCTTTGTTCTGTGCACAGTAATGCAGTGTTTTATTTCACTAGACCTGGCTCACACATAAAGAAAAGAGGCACAGTTTGATACATGCCTTCTCCAATGAGCACTGCTAAGTAAGTGTATTTGTTCTCAGTGTTGTTGTCATAAATATCATGAAATTTCTTATTTGAAGTTGGGAACTAATGATTCTTTCTCCTTAATGTGCCACAGTGACTCTGCACCCTATTGTTTTCTACCATTTGAGAATGCCCAAGGATGTCATTATAACTTCATGTATCAATATTAAACCTTCGCAAACAGCCGACTAAATGAGCAGTTATCTTTGTTTCTGAAAATAGTGTACCATTTTTTTTAGTTTTTTTTTTTAAAAAAAAAAACTCCATTTATCAGTAACTAGGTGTAGTCAATTGCTCTCCAGTATTGATCACAATATCCATAGCAGTCACAGAGTACCTTTGCTCAAGGTCATTGTAAGGTCGAGTTATGATCAATATGAATTGACTGTCTGCAAATAAATTTAAGTAGCTGACATAACTGAAAGGAGTAACTACTTAAAGTTAAGGTGGACCATGTGTCCCTGTTTTAGAAAGGCTCAGAGACTATATAAGCACTGAGGAGGTGCAAGTCATCTGAACATTCACCACCAGTTCAACTGTTTTTCCTGCATTTAGAGGTGCATAACTATGGATCTAATCCTGAAAATGCTTACTTTTTGGGAATAAAAGAGAAAAACCCCAGCCTTCATTCTTAGTCTGCCATGAACTGACTCAAGTGGGATCAGATCCACTGCCTTGAAAGTAAATAAGTTAATATTAAAGCAATATATGCAGGTTCTCTACTGCTATGCTCCATTTCCCATTGGACTTTTGTACTCTGTAGAGAATCCAAAGAAGGTCAAACTTTTCCAACATTGATATCTACACCTTGTCCTTCAATACCTATTTGGACACCCATGTCTATTGACAACCATTTTAAAATATTTTACATTAAAGCCAACAAGCTAAAAATTTTTTTTGTTTTGTTTTATCAGTAGATTTCCATAGTCCTTGTTGGAGTTCTGGAGAAGATCTACCTGAGGACTTTGGATTCTCTTAGGCAAAGAAAACCTGAACCAACCAACCAACCAAAACCACTAAGTAGAATAAGTGAATAAGCCCTCAGTGGGCTCATACAATATTATCCAAGGGTGAGATTTCCCAGGTGAGACAGGCTCTGGGAGACCTGTGATCAGGTCGCTGGCCACTGGATGTCACTGCTGCCTACCCAAAGGTAACCCACAAAGCACTTGTGTGACTGTAAAAATTGTAGCTGTAGGAAGCAGTTTTGCTGGAAACATTCCACACTGTTAGGCAATTTCTAATTTCAGAAAAATAGGCTCATAAAGCTCTAGAAGGCAATACCCAACTTCAAGAGTAATTAGTTTCATTTGTTTGCTTCAGCTTGAGCTGAGCGAGAAACACTAATAAAGAGTAAGTTTGGGGGTCGCAAGTAGTTCCTGCATCCATTGTGTTTTTACAAGGGATATCTTCAACAGAGGTATTGCTTTCCAATCTCATTCAAAACAACAAAACCAATCCCTCACCTTGGAAAATTCTTCTGTTTCTATCAGCAGGAAGAGTATATTAGTTTAGTTTGCCTAAAGGAGGTACCACCACTGCTCTTGACCATTGCAAACAACTACTCACCACGAGCCCCACTGAATCAAAAATAACGTGATCAACACCAAGGAAAGATCTGTCCCACATCTGAAAAAAAAAAGCTAACTGAAGTTATTTTTTATATTTAGACTATAGAGTTCTATATTATTATTGTTGTTATTAATTGAAGCCATTCATCTGGGTTCGTCACATTAGTGGAGTAGCTCTACGGGTGGGATTTATGTGACCAAATGCAGATGTCTATCTTGCAGACATCTGAGCCAGGCTCTTCTCACATTCAGGCTAGAAAAGGAGATGTCATTAATGTGGGATTAACCTCAGCCTAAAGTAGATATAAAACCAGGCCAGATGAAATGCATTTTAAAGGATCTATTTCTCCCCGTTAGTTTAAAGGAAGCCCAAATTAACTAGCTCTGATCTAGACTTCTAGACCCAGGTGAACTCATTCTCCCTCCTTCTGACTGAGCTAAAAAACAGCTGTTAAGGGAAAGAAAAATAGCATGTTCCAGGTGTTCAGAGACAGGAGGACCAGCACAGCTCCTCTTAGGTTCAGAGCTCTGTGTTAATTCATGCCTCCAGAAGGATGCCTTAAGCCTTCCCATGGAATGCTCTAGAAGAGGGAGCTCAGACCACAGGGATATCAATAGTGTGAGGCTTCCCATAGACTGTTTCTGCTAGAGGCCTAGCTCAGCTCCTTGACACAGCTGCATGTTTCCAACCCTCCTTGCTGGGTTGCTTTTCTCATAGCTGTGCATGCTGAACCAGACCACCAAGGGGTTGGACACGGACCAGACCTCATGCAGGAGAGAGCATGGGAATGCACAGCCAAAGCAGGCAGGGCAGCAGGATGACTTTTCCTGGCAGGAGTGAGCTATCAGATCAGAGATCAGCCATCTCACAAGACTACAGTGATGCATAAGAAGCCCTCATGTTGCAGGGAGAGACCACCCAGGTTGGGCAGTACCTCTCTCAGGATTCCCAATATGCCAGCGCCAGCCCTATTTCATCATTCAAAGCCCACTTCAGGACTTTCATAAATTTGAGTCCCAGCTGCACTTCAGGCTTCACTGACACCTCAAGCTGGATTGTATGGTTGGTGAAAGTGGTGCTGTGCTAGAAGTCCCTCAAGATAACCTAAATCCTACCCTACCCATGAAAAAAACCATTTCCCTTCACATAGGGCAATTCTGTGTGCATATCACTTACACAATTACCTTGCACGCTCTCCTTCCTTTATCCATTTCCCCCTTTTGACCCCTTACAAACAGCAGCTTTTCCAGCCTGACTTGAGACATACATTGAGTGATGCTCAGTTAGCATCCGGAAGCAACTGCTTTGTTTCGGGAACCAAAACAGTGTCAGCCAGTTTTCGAAGCACCAAAGCCACGTGCTGCAGCTCAGATGCTGTGACCACAGGAATTACGTGGACAACATCCATACCTTTGGCCTCACCACTTCACAGTGAGCAACACAGGCATTTGGAATCAGCTACACAAAGGAAGCATAGGTGGAAGACCGCTGTCAAGTCACGCTGGAAAGTGTTACCAACTAGGCCTTCTGGGACAAGTCTTTCGTCTTTAACTGAGATATTAGAGGGCTTTCCTAATAAAAAGATACATCATCCATTAGCTTATATATATATAACCCAAATGACATCCTCACGAGTGTAGCAGTCTTGGGGCCCAAACCGTTCAAGAAGCAATTACAAAATCAATAACACATGCTGCGGTGATTACATTTGATTAGAGACAGCGTGGAAAAAAATAAGGGCAATATTCACCCACACCCCATCCCTAAAACAATAATTCTTCATTGTGATGGTTCTGGTATATAAGGAGCTTTCCTCTCTACACACGAAGGAAATCAGGCTGCTATATTAGTAGCAATGGACACAAATCAAGACCTCAAGCATTAAATTTAGGGAAGGAGTAGAGCTGTAGCCACATGAAATCAGGTCTTTGCCTGCACTGCTGGGCCAAAAGCCCACATCCCTTGACAATTTGGATGCAGAACCACATGTTATGGTTTGGGTCCATCCTTCATCACCAAGTTATCTTTTTTTTTTTTATTACACAGTCGTGCCAAAAAACCATTAGATTTTCAGTCATCAATTGACGATTGACTGCTTCTGCAAATATTCTTACTGGAAGTTGACAAATGGCTTAATATAATGAATATAACTCAACAGACTATGGCTTACTCCAAGGGAGAATTATTATAAAGTTACCAGTATGTTTGGGATTTGATAGGGCCCACACAGGCCAAGCTAGAAAGCCAATACAGTAAAGCAAGGAAATGGGAGAGAGAGAAATGGAAGGGATCCGAGTGGAAATCTGTTGGCGAGGCCATTCATGCCAGAACCTGCTCCAAACCAGCACAGCCCCACATGGGGTCCCCTCACCAGCACTCCTGATGTCTTGCAGTACAATTCACCCTCTCACTTGCTCTTTTGGGGGCCTGCATGCTCATTTCCCCATACAGCTGGACTTTTTGATCCTGAAGAGCAAGCCAGGTTCCCATCTCCTGCCATTTCTCATGGACCTGCAACACGTATAGCTGACATCATGCTCAGAGCTCACTGCTCCATCTGACTGCAAACCCAGCCTCGTGATGAGTGAGGGCTTTCTGAACTAGAAAAACATATAAAACCCACTCAAAATTAATGTGTTGCAGCTCAAGGTAACAGAGGCACCACAGGAGGCTGAGAAAAGAGCCAAGTGCTATTCTGCATGGAAAGGGCTGGTCCCCTCCAGAAAGTCCTGACCCTAAGTCTGAGCCAGGAGGCTCCTGGTATGATCCACAGTGTACCCATGGTATGCAGGAGAGAAACTGAATACAAAGATTTACTTTTCCAGTCTGAAGTCTTAGTAGGTAAACTGTGCTCTCTAAAATGTATCTTTTAAAGATAAAAATTAAGCAGCTTGTTATGCAGCCACTATTCAAGCAAACCCCTCATGCTCAAATATTTAAAAGAGTCCTTTTGTTTATTTTTCCTCTCTCCAGTGGGCTGTTTGCTTGAGTCAAGACTGCCAGATTTGGTCCCATGGAACTTGATCTAAATAAACTGCAGGAAGTGAAGGGGGGGGGGAAAAAATCTTGTATTGTTCCCTCATTGCTTGAATTGCCTGAACTGCATTCAGGTAGTGTGACCTCTGCAAACATCTGTTAACGTGCACGGGGCTCTCCTTCCTCCAGTTTGCAAAAAGAAAAAAAAAAAAAAAAAAAAGAACCCCAAACGTGATATTAAAAGCATAAATATTTCTTCCCTTCTGCAAGTTAAGTTTCCACCTTAAATAAATTAAATTGTGTTGCGGCAGTAGCTAAGGTGGTCAATGCAATTAAATTCAAAACCTGAATGTATTGAACTTTCTGCAATTATACATGGGTCATCTCTGGACAATATGTTGGCCATCTGGTAGCATCTGTGCTGTTCCCACTAATAGAGTTCCTGCTGTGGCTCCAGGCCATGACAGGCAGCACTAAGCAGGTCACATGTTGTGTCTTTCAGCCATATTTAGGTCACAGTTTTGGGGGATGCAGGAATAATCTCATTGCACAAAGGCAATGAAAATGAATAACCCCTCTCAGGTATTTTGTGCATACAAAAAGTTGAAGGAATAGTTTTCAGGATTTTATCTGCTCCCTTAGCCCCGGGATTAGGAGCAAATAAGTCAAGACAAGTATTACATTTAAAACTGCAAAGCTAACCCAGATATCTCGTCTCTTTAATAAGGCTCTCACAAACATAGGAACTGTTTACTGGCCTGCAAGAATAAGGTACTGAAAATATAATCCTTTTTTTTTTTTTTTTTTTTTTGAGGTATACCTAGTGACTCCTTCTTGTGTTCTGTTTTGGTCACAAAGAGA
>NW_020955487.1:684427-687471 GCF_003031625.1 Empidonax traillii | reverse complement strand
AGGAGAGAGCATGGGAATGCACAGCCAAAGCAGGCAGGGCAGCAGGATGACTTTTCCTGGCAGGAGTGAGCTATCAGATCAGAGATCAGCCATCTCACAAGACTACAGTGATGCATAAGAAGCCCTCATGTTGCAGGGAGAGACCACCCAGGTTGGGCAGTACCTCTCTCAGGATTCCCAATATGCCAGTGCCAGCCCTATTTCATCATTCAAAGCCCACTTCAGGACTTTCATAAATTTGAGTCCCAGCTGCACTTCAGGCTTCACTGACACCTCAAGCTGGATTGTATGGTTGGTGAAAGTGGTGCTGTGCTAGAAGTCCCTCAAGATAACCTAAATCCTACCCTACCCATGAAAAAAACCATTTCCCTTCACATAGGGCAATTCTGTGTACATATCACTTACACAATTACCTTGCAAGCTCTCCTTCCTTTATCCATTTCCCCCTTTTGACCCCTTACAAACAGCAGCTTTTCCAGCCTGACTTGAGACATACATTGAGTGATGCTCAGTTAGCATCCGGAAGCAACTGCTTTGTTTCGGGAACCAAAACAGTGTCAGCCAGTTTTCGAAGCACCAAAGCCACGTCCTGCAGCTCAGATGCTGTGACCACAGGAATTACGTGGACAACATCCATACCTTTGGCCTCACCACTTCACAGTGAGCAACACAGGCATTTGGAATCAGCTACACAAAGGAAGCATAGGTGGAAGACCGCTGTCAAGTCACGCTGGAAAGCGTTACCAACTAGGCCTTCTGGGACAAGTCTTTCGTCTTTAACTATTAGAGGGCTTTCCTAATAAAAAGATACATCATCCATTAGCTTATATATATATAACCCAAATGACATCCTCACGAGTGTAGCAGTCTTGGGGCCCAAACCGTTCAAGAAGCAATTACAAAATCAATAACACATGCTGCGGTGATTACATTTGATTAGAGACAGCGTGGAAAAAAATAAGGGCAATATTCACCCACACCCCATCCCTAAAACAATAATTCTTCATTGTGATGGTTCTGGTATATAAGGAGCTTTCCTCTCTACACACAAAGGAAACCAGGCTGCTATATTAGTAGCAATGGACACAAATCAAGACCTCAAGCATTAAATTTAGGGAAGGAGTAGAGCTGTAGCCACATGAAATCAGGTCTTTGCCTGCACTGCTGGGCCAAAAGCCCACATCCCTTGACAATTTGGATGCAGAACCACATGTTATGGTTTGGGTCCATCCTTCATCACCAAGTTATCTTTTTTTTTTTTTTTATTACACAGTCGTGCCAAAAAAACATTAGATTTTCAGTCATCAATTGACGATTGACTGCTTCTGCAAATATTCTTACTGGAAGTTGACAAATGGCTTAATATAATGAATATAACTCAACAGACTATGGCTTACTCCAAGGGAGAATTATTATAAAGTTACCAGTATGTTTGGGATTTGATAGGGCCCACACAGGCCAAGCTAGAAAGCCAATACAGTAAAGCAAGGAAATGGGAGAGAGAGAAATGGAAGGGATCCGAGTGGAAATCTGTTGGCGAGGCCATTCATGCCAGAACCTGCTCCAAACCAGCACAGCCCCACGTGTGGTCCCCTCACCAGCACTCCTGATGTCTTGCAGTACAATTCACCCTCTCACTTGCTCTTTTGGGGGCCTGCATGCTCATTTCCTCATACAGCTGGACTTTTTGATCCTGAAGAGCAAGCCAGGTTCCCATCTCCTGCCATTTCTCATGGACCTGCAACACGTATAGCTGACATCATGCTCAGAGCTCACTGCTCCATCTGACTGCAAACCCAGCCTCGTGATGAGTGAGGGCTTTCTGAACTAGAAAAACATATAAAACCCACTCAAAATTAATGTGTTGCAGCTCAAGGTAACAGAGGCACCACAGGAGGCTGAGAAAAGAGCCAAGTGCTATTCTGCATGGAAAGGGCTGGTCAGCTCCAGAAAGTCCTGACCCTAAGTCTGAGCCAGGAGGCTCCTGGTATGATCCACAGTGTACCCATGGTATGCAGGAGAGAAACTGAATACAAAGATTTACTTTTCCAGTCTGAAGTCTTAGTAGGTAAACTGTGCTCTCTAAAATGTATCTTTTAAAGATAAAAATTAAGCAGCTTGTTGTGCAGCCGCTATTCAAGCAAACCCCTCATGCTCAAATATTTAAAAGAGTCCTTTTGTTTATTTTTCCTCTCTCCAGTGGGCTGTTTGCTTGAGTCAAGACTGCCAGATTTGGTCCCATGGAACTTGATCTAAATAAACCGCAGGAAGTGAAGGGGGGGGAAAAAAAAATCTTGTATTGTTCCCTCATTGCTTGAATTGCCTGAACTGCATTCAGGTAGTGTGACCTCTGCAAACATCTGTTAACGTGCACGGGGCTCTCCTTCCTCCAGTTTGCAAAAAGAAAAAAAAAAAAAAAAAAAAAAAAAAAAAAAAAAAAAAAAAAAAAAAAAAAGAACCCCAAACGTGATATTAAAAGCATAAATATTTCTTCCCTTCTGCAAGTTAAGTTTCCACCTTAAATAAATTAAATTGTGTTGCGGCAGTAGCTAAGGTGGTCAATGCAATTAAATTCAAAACCTGAATGTATTGAACTTTCTGCAATTATACATGGGTCATCTCTGGACAATATGTTGGCCATCTGGTAGCATCTGTGCTGTTCCCACTAATAGAGTTCCTGCTGTGGCTCCAGGCCATGACAGGCAGCACTAAGCAGGTCACATGTTGTGTCTTTCAGCCATATTTAGGTCACAGTTTTGGGGGATGCAGGAATAATCTCATTGCACAAAGGCAATGAAAATGAATAACCCCTCTCAGGTATTTTGTGCATACAAAAAGTTGAAGGAATAGTTTTCAGGATTTTATCTGCTCCCTTAGCCCCGGGATTAGGAGCAAATAAGTCAAGACAAGTATTACATTTAAAACTGCAAAGCTAACCCAGATATCTCGTCTCTTTAATAAGGCTCTCACAAACATAGGAACTGTTTACTGGCCTGCAAGAATAAGGTACTGAAAATATAATCCTTTTTTTTTTTTTTTTTTTT
>NW_020955487.1:633041-684026 GCF_003031625.1 Empidonax traillii | reverse complement strand
AAGGTACTGAAAATATAATCCTTTTTTTTTTTTTTTTTTTGAGGTATACCTAGTGACTCCTTCTTGTGTTCTGTTTTGGTCACAAAGAGATGTCTCTGAATAATCCTGCTTAAAACTTGCTGCACAAGAATGGTCCCCCAAATTCTGGATAGGTCCAAGGGGGAAGAGAGTGGGGAAAGGAAAAATGTCATTAGTTTTGCAATAAATCTGCTAAAACTGTATGCCACGGTTTTTTGCTACAAGATGTTTTAGCAGACAGACTAATAAAAAATTAGTCTGGTAGACTGAAAGATCATCACTTCTCAAACAAGGAAAAAGGCTCCCAGCAATTCCTATATCATACCTGTGAACTTTAATGGCTTTAAGAGATGTACACACAGTCATATGCACCAAAGACAGTTTTAAAATAATGTACTACTGATGTATCTGCTGCAAAATTAATTTAATATGGATTTAAAAAAAAACAACAATGTGCTCTGTCTCTTGACCAACATAAGCAATTTCAGTTTGACATCAATTAGTGAGTAGCTTTTACTCTTATAGACATATTTATAATGGAAAGGAGTGCATTTAGGCTTTAAGGTCCTGCCAACTAATCAATTTGATGAACTAATTGATAATAAATGTTAATTGACAACTAACAGCAGTCAATTAATTGCATTTCAAATGCAGCTCCAGGAAGCTGAGTTGAACATTATTCTACCTCAAGCTACTCAAATAATAGCTCAGCAATGACTTTGCAACAGGCTTCAAAGGTCAACGTGGGCTACTTTCCTATTTGTCATAAGATCTGGGAACATGTGTTCATAAAAAGCAGTGACCTGTGCACATGCCTGGTTTGCACTGTAATTCCAATATGATGGCTGCTCACAACACTTATCAACACCCCATTCATAAAGCTGTGCTGTGCTGCAGCTGCATCAGCACTTTCTCCATAAAAACCTGGGTCCAGACCTAAATTTCTCTTGGGGTGACACATAGGACTCAGGTCCTCCACTCAGAAGGGACATTTTTTTGGTTAAAGCTGATACTAATCAAGGGAGTTTGTGTGTAAGGTGAAGAAGAAGAGTTACTTTATCTTGGCTGGGTTTCATTTCCTTGAAAAACTCCATGTTCTTGAAATATTTCCTTGAAATATTTCCAGTTCTTTATAACTAATCTCTTTGAAGGAAACATTTTGGCTTTTTAGAAGTAATAAAAATAAAGGACAGAGCATTAATTAGATAAGAGTGTGCGCAGGTAGGATGATTTCTGGTATTTTCAACATAAACACTATTTAAGAAACGGCCAACTGATGTGGGAAAGGAACCAATTAAGTGGTCTTCTTTCATATTTTACCTAGATTTTGAAGGCTTCTAAATAGTCAAGCCAAGTATATGCATGCAGTGAAAAATCAGTGAGGGATTTGACACAAAATTCGTATTCCAGTTATTTAATCTTTGCCCACACTTTCTTTGCAGCCCTGCCTGACTTGCACCTTGCCTCTCCCCACCTGCACAGCTGTGCAACACTTCTCAGCCTCTTTAATTTCCTTCTCCATGTCCCCTTCAAAACATCATCTGCTGCCTCACCAGGGCTCAGGCAGCGTTTCAGAAACCCATCTCTCCTCACATAATACTCGAACCACTTTATTACAAGTTCTCCCTGCTCAAAACCCGGCTCCTGGAAGAGATAGCACCCATCAGACTCACAGAGCCCCTGACCTCTGTCTGCACCCCTGGACTTTGCCAATCAGCTTCTTAACCCAAACCATGGTGCTTCCCTGGTTGAGGGATAAGTAGTTACATCTAAATTGCCTGGAGCTCTTTCAAAACTGAGCCAGAGAGAAAAAAAAAAAAAGAAAAAAAGAAAAAAAACCAGCAGGATTCATGCATTTTTCCAGGATAGACCCCTGAATGTTACAATACTCCTTATCTCTTCCGAGTTATAGTCTGCTGGCTCTGCTCAGGATCAGCTGCATCTCCTCTCTAATCCAGCAGTGAGATGAGACCAAGAGGGGCACAGGCTGGGAACGGGGGCTTTGGTGGCAGTCGGGCTCTTACGACTCCCAGCTCCACTTGATGAGTTCCAGGTATTACTCAACTGATTAGTATCTGAGAGAAATAAATATCTAGGTGAAGAGCAGCTGGCCTTAGCTCAAAGTTAGATAAGAAAGAAATGGCAAGAACGGGAAAACTGGTAGGAGCAATTATTTCATTTTTACTGAGTACTGCTTGTTTAAAGGGTGCATGGAGTGGTGTGTGCTCTTGCATCCAAGCTGTTTTATGAACTACAGCTAGCAAAATTAGCCAGATACAGTGCAGGTTTCAGCCCTTAGGACAGATTGAACCTCTTACTTCTGCACTCTGTGCATGTGTCAAAATTTCTCCCCTTTCAACTAAGGGGTACACAATAATAATAATAATATCTCCAAGGACTACAAGGAAGCTCCATGACATGGAGCCAGGACATCACAAACACATTACAGATAACCTCCCCCATGCTCTGCACACCCTCACCAGTCCAGCCCTGAGCTAGTGTCCCAGATCCAGCCTCATGGGCATCACCTACTCTCTCTACAGTCTCTGCATCCAGGCATGTCAAGTGCACAGAGTCTGGTCCAGAGGTGAAGACACCTTCATGGAAAAACCTCTAGCTGTAGAGGTCTGCCTCTGTAACAAGTTTGGCTGATTTTAAGAAAGATTTCTTCGTTCAGACTTATCTTTCCTGAAAACAGAAGAAAATAAAATTGATTTTTCTTTTTTTATAGCTGGAAGATCACACTTTTAAAATAAAAAAAAATATCCATATCTGCACAGCAAGAGGCAGTGGAAGGTTTAATCCCTTCTGCAGGGCCCTAACTTTTCCTAAGGAATTGCACAATCCCTCATACTCCAGCCATGAGCACAGCAGAAACAGAAGCCCTACACTAGTGCTACCTTCCTTCCAAACTGTGACCTGCCAGTAATTTTCCTTCTCTAAAATTTCCCTCCTGTCATGACAGATAAAGTGGCAGGGTCTACCATCCCTAATCGCTGGCCCCAGCTCCTGCTGAATTCCGAAACCATGCACAGTTTAGTTATGGACTTTAGGCTGCAATTCATAGCCAAACCATGGAAGAGATTTAATTCAATAGTGGCTGGGGTCACAGGAAGAGGGTGCCAAGAGTAGCAGACCCTGTAGTAAGATATCCTGAGAAAGACAGACACTGGAGGCAGAGAATATACCGGGTGGTTTTGTGGGAGCTTACAGGAACCGTAGGAGGACAAGAATCAAAGCCCCCCCAGGAAAGTTAAAGCATCAGAGAGGAAAATGGTGAAGGCTGGAGTGTGGGCTGGCAGCTGGCACCTGGATGGAGAAGTGCTTTGGTTTCAGATGGGTGTTCTTGGGTTTGAACCTCCCTACCTGAACATTAAAAAAAAAATGGTCAGAACAGATTTGTGCTGGAGAAAAAGCGGTAAACTGCATTAGATGAGACTAAACCCTGTTGCCTCCAAATTTGTCAGGTAACAGCTCTTACTAGAGCACACGGCAACTTAGTAAAAGGTCACATAGTATTCCTACGAAATGTTCATGCTGGGAGATGCTAAACAAACCAAGTCACATTCAAAGTGCCATTTATGGCACAGGTAACTCCTTAAAAAAGCAGAAAACTGTGTTCCTGGAAAATCCAGAACGAAAACATAATCCAGTGAAATGCCCTTCAATACCTTTTCCACGGTGATTTGCCCAACTTTACAAGGATAGCAAAGAGAGCTGGGAGGGACTGGCTTCTGGGCTGAAGGGCTTTTCTGCGCAAAAGCAGATCGTTGTGGGTGGCTCAGGAACAAAACTGCCATGGCTTGCAGGTAGTTGCACTATGTGCTCATTGCTTTGCACAGAAAGGTTTTCAATGGAGCTTTTAAGCGTTCACTGTAATGTTGGAAGTCATTTATTTTATACCATGACACAGACCCTGCATTAAAACTATCACTGCCAGGAGTCCCTGCGAATGTAACTATTTTTATGGACCAAATGTTGTGGGTCAATGTTTTAACACAGGCTTGTTGTACAGTATATTGCTCAGTAAAGTGTCCCTCCACTGCAGGCGTTTAATAGCCTGCCTGTTGCGGAGCCCATTACCACAATTCTGCGCTCTTTCTCGGGTTTATTAAAGCCCAGAGAGTCAAGGAGATGCCTGTGGGTGGCACGGGGCTCAGAGAGTTTTCTAAAGTGACCTGCAAATCCTCCAGGTTTAGGGTAAAGAGTCCCAGCCCACGACCTCCACCACACCAAGCGACTCCAGTCACCAGTGACCCCCCACTCGGGGCAAAACAGCAAAAACATCCACGACTGACTTTTTTTTTTCTTTTTTTAATTTTTTTTTTATATAACGCTGAGGCCACTGTCCTAGATTTCCCTGGCAAGCAGTCAAAAAAAAAAAAAAAAAAAAAAAAGAGATCTTTCCTCCGTGCCGGGTAAAGATTCCCACCCCAGCTCTTGGACGATGCTACTCGAGGGGTCCCGTCCCCATCCCGACGGCTTCCAGCCAGGCATTCATTTTTGGCGAGCTGCCAGAGGAGGGTGCTCTGTTGTTAGATGAAGACCTTCCAAATTGGAGAGGCAGAGAGAGAACAGAGGAGCAGGAATCCTCTGTACCTTACATCTCCCTTCAGGAAAGAGACACTCTGGTGCCTGCTTTTTTTTTTTTTTCCTCCCCCTCCTTTTTTTTTTTTTTGTCTCATTCTGTCACTCTCTGGTTCTTTTACAATAGCAGCAACAATGATCTTGTCTAAATGATTTCACAGGCTATTATTCAGGCACTCAACTTTTAACATTTCAATTTTGTCATTTTGTTGCTACACAAAAGGTGCACTTCTCCAGTATAATGTTCTGAGAATTATGTCAATGAGCAGTAATGGCTTTTAACATTAACTTGATCATTAACAACTACATTATCTGTGGCATAATCAGCACCTCAGTCTATTGTGTGATATTACTGTACAGATTTTGGAAATGAAGGCCCAGCCTAAGCAAAAGTTCCTTAGATTAAGCTGTGTTTTTTCTTTTAACTGAAATGTTTTTAAAACACTTATTAATTTTTGTGAATGCTTTGAATTTGGGCTTATGTCAGTTTGTTTTACCTCTGGAAAATGGGTGGTAAATTTTTTTTAAATTGATCTAAGAACATCCAGGTTGAGGTTTGAATTAGGTCAACTCAACAAATTTAACTAAACCAGTACAAGCTGCAGACCAATTTCAGAAAGAGTATCTACTTTGAAAGTTTCTCATATCCAAAGCCTGTCCCATTTTTTCATCAGTTTTACTCTCTCTGTTCCATAAATTTCCCAACAGAAGCTATGCAGATGTTAACGCTTTTATATTGCTAGACAGAGGGTTGGCGATTTTAATGTGTCCTTGCCAAAGAGTCAAAGGTAACTCAAGAGTTTCTAATTAATTTTCCATGTTTCCTAAATAAAATTGCCTTATGATTCGCCTCCATGTATCCTTCCTGTTGGTAACAAATCCCACAGTCCAAGGTCTTTTGTCAGTGAATACATGTTCTTGGGAACAACCTCTCCTAGGAGAGGAGGATCAGCACCCCTAACTCCTCTTACATACTAAGTGCCAGCCCTTTAAGTGATGGGAAAGCCTTTATCACTGCAGATGGGATAAATCTATTGATTTTAATTGAACTATGCTGATTTACTCCCACCAAGCACCTGCCCAACTCCCTGCACTTTTCCAGAGTCTCCCATCAGGATCTCAGACACGAGCCTGACAACCACTCATAAATCAGGACGTGGCACCCCCCACACACACACCTGACATTTACATTCCCCTTTCTCCCCAAACAGGAAAATAGCAAAGCCATCAGTAGGAAAGTGACTATCACACACAAATCAGGGGCCAATCCAGAATCCAAAGTTAGTTCTCCTGGCTCTCACACGTGCACTTTAACCACCGGACCGTGTCTGTCCATGTGTTAAAGATGAACTGCTGCAGACTCACTGGTCATTATGTGCTCTGCTGCTTATGCACTTCATTGACTTTTATGGCCCTACTGGTCAGTGTTCTGCCACCCAATGGTTACACCAACGCTCCAGCGCGCTCTTCCCATGCTATCCAGGTGTACCAAAGGCAAATAAAAGGGAAGAAAAACAGCAAAAAAAGATCCTAAAATTTGACGGTGACTTCTAGAGCACTGACAGCCATGGAGCCTGTACAGAGTCAGGGGTGTTTCACACATAAAGGGATTCTTTTTTAGGATGACCAGGTGTCCCCACACGGGAAAGAGCCTGTTAAAGTGAGGACACCCAAAAGACACACACGGTGGGCAGACAGCAGTTGAGTGCCCACCATGCAGCAGAAAAGCCCAAAGCAGCTCCACTGTGCAAGGCACCACAGCAGTCCAGTGATGGCAGAGGACCCCTTATCTGCCATTTTCCACTTGACATGCCCTGAGACATCCTGAATGTACAGAACAATTGAAAAACTGTGTCACAGCCGCTCCCAAAGATGGGGAACTCGCAGTTTTGAAGAGTATGGGCGTTTTGTGGATGCAGCCTACCAGCCTAATGCAGTCAGGAGCTGAATAGCAATGAAAATAATCATTTAGCTCCATGTGTAAATAATTTCATTCTAGTAACAGTTACAATCATAACAATAATGAAAACAATCACAGAGACTCAGAGAAGCGTTAGAAAGATGCCACATTCAATTTACAGAGTTAGTTAAGCTAAGTCTTACATGAAAGAAATACTTTTAATATAGTAATTAGATATTTGTTGGGAAATTCTTGCCTTATTCTTCAACCACTTTTGCACTGTGGTTATTTTTAGGTGTTACTGCTGTTCTTAGTGTTCACAAGAAACACCTCTGGCTATGGGGTGGAGATGTGCTTGGGCAGCTTTTGTGCTGCAGAACCATCAGCAATGCTACTGCTCACCAGTGGGAGAGAGGGATATGGACACACTGGTGCATCCCCAGGGAGTAACAAGAGCAACAAGGAATTCAGGTCAAGGGCTGCAAAGGGCTTCCTTAAAAACGGAAACCTCTGGGGATCTTGCAAGTGTGGTTCGAACAAAGCTCCTTGTGTTTTGGGACAACTTAAATGAAAAAAACTGAAACAAGATGAAAAACTTTTTTGGAACTTCATGACCAAGCATGAACAGGTATGAAGTTCAGCTTTAAAGAAGATGGAGGCCTATGGGTGCCTGGACAGCTTTTCAGCTTGTAAATATCAAGGTTGTGCCAGTGGGATGTGGTCACACGTACTATCCAGGAGCTGGCTCAGGTATACTGACATCAAAGGCCATGTTTGAGGACACATGGATGAGGCATTTCACCCTTAAAAGTGCACTAACTCCAGAAATAAATGCTTTGTTTTGCACCCTCACACTGTGGTGTCTTCGCTGATAATTTTTTTCAGTAATTCCATTATCACAAATCACAAGACTGTAAAATACCCCAGGACCAGATTCCCATTTGGAGGTTTTAAACAGCATTCGTTCATTTTCCAAATCCTACAACATGATCTACCTACTACTTTTCCATAGCAAACCCCAGCACAAAGCCTGTAAAATGCCCTACCCCACCTTATTCACTATTTCAATCAGTTTCAGTCCAATGACTATCACAAGAAATGAGAAGGAAAACCTAAGAGTGTTCACACAAGCTGTTTGTGTTTAAGGACAGAAGTTTGAGCTCGAATACAGCATAATTATGATGTCATTGAACACAGCAAAAGCTGCAGGCACACACCACACTTTCATTGTAGTGCTACTACTGCAGGCATATTTGAAATACTATAGCATCTTCAGACTATAATTATAACTGTTTGTTTCTGTGGTTTCAAAGATAATAGAAGTTGTTCATAAAATTTACACCATGCTGATGCAGTGCATGCAAAATATTCAATGTCACAAGCAAAATAGTCTCACCGAGATACCTGCAGACCAGCAAGCTATGACTTAATATTATTGTAAGCAGGAATTAAAAATAAAATACAGCTCCCAATTCCTTATACTTAATCAGATAAACCAAGACAGACTTGCCTGGTTGACTGAAGGACAGATTCAATGCTTGAGAAACAGAGAATTCAAAGACCAGCTTGGCTTGCACAATCTCAGCAGCATTCCCCAGCAGAGATCCATCATGGAAGAAAAGTCCAGTGGAGGGGGGAAGAAGGGAAAAAAAAAAAAAAAAAAAGGCAAACCACCAAGCAGTTGGTTTATTTAACAGTGCCCATACTCCCCCACCCTCCTCTCAGCCCATCTGAGGTGTGAGTGGCATGGTGCCTCCTCACCCCACCACAGGGAGCTCACAGCTGTGCCTCCCCCCAGGTGTTGCAGATGGGGTTTCAGGGAGGTCCTTCCAGTCATGAATCACCTACAGCTGTTGGATGGAAAAGCAGAGAGAGGATCTCACGCAGTTAAGGGATAGGTTCTCTCATCTTCACCACCTTGCTGTTCAGCTTCACCCGCAGAGGTGCAAAGAGAGGCAGATGTGGCATTTGGCAAGCTGTCAAGACACATCTTTCCTTTTAAAAGTAAGGTGCACTTCCCTGGCTGCTCTCAGCCCGGTCCTTCTGTCTGTAACAACACTGCTGTCAGCACTGAAGATGCCCCTTTCAAACATGGTCAAGGAGGACTGGGGGATATAGGGGGAAAACAGCCAATTTCTCCAGGCGTGACCCAAAATGGAGTCCTGCCTTTCCCATCTCACTCTGCTGCTGAGAGCTGCTTTCAGTCCTTGCAGACAGCTCCTCATGGAGATATCCTTTCATCAGACAGGACAAATTCACCTTACTGGACTTACCAGCCACAGGTCCAGCCATCCTGCCACACGGAGGGTCTCATGCTGCACCCGTAATGACACAGGGTCCAGATGCCACTGCCCTGACATCAATCATACGCACAACACATAAACTTTCGGATTTACCAGCGGTGTCATTTTTATTGTTTCATCCATCACACTGAACTCTTCACTCCGCAGGCAGTCTCTCCCTCTAAGTGTTTCTTGGGGTTGTGGAGCCCGAGGACAGAATTGAAGCTTTGGAAGTATCATAAAGGTTATTCCCATTGACACCCACCACAATCTTATTGTCTCTCAAGCTAAATAGTAACGGTCACTTGAAAAGTTAATGGTGATGCTGCTACCAAAAGTCTTGTGATGGCTGCGCCTCCTGTCAGAAAAAAACACTCAAAGTGAGTCTGAAATCAAAGCAGACAAAGCTAAAGTTCTGCTTATGAAGGCCCTGCCCAGTCACGGCAGCATTGTCTCCTTTGATCTCAAATTCACTTTTAAAGTCTCCAAACAGAAGGTGCAGCTCAACCTTGGAAACTGAAGATGCAAAATGGGAGCGCCACCCATTTACTTCTCACGTGGCTGGTGCTAACAGGTGGAGGATGCTTAACAAAAACCCATAATAAGCCCCCAGTGCCAATGGGAATTATCTACCCACATTATCCTTTGGTGCCCGTGCTTCCCAGCACGGGTGTGCAGGGCATTTTGTTATTCCAGAAACCACCGAGCGCAAATGGAGTGGCTCATTCCAGCTGAACCAGGACTTTCTGCATGAGCTGACATTTTGGAAAGTAGTTTCCTTCTTGGAGCTTAGATGGGATTTTTCTGGCTTTAGCAAAGTGGGAAATTGTCCATAGCCCTTAACTTCCGCTCCTAGCATATTTTCACTAAGTGACTTGCAAGCAAAACAGTCCAGAAAATGCTTGGTCAGAGCAACACGTTTTTATAGCCACTTTATTTGAAAGAGCAGAATATTTCTGGTAATGCAGTTGGAATGACAGTTCCCTAATTTTTCACTATGCCATTTGCTGCTTTTGCACACATTTATACCTTTGGATTTAGAGATAAAATTGAGCAGCACTGCACCATTTCAGGAGCCACGAACAACCTTACCCTCTCCAGAGTATGGAGGACCCAATAGACCCACTGGAAAGATAGGAAAGGACACTTTTGATGGGGACTGAAGCTCCAGTCACCTCCTTCCTTCACCATGCTACTTCTTTCCTGATGACACTTAGCTCGGAGCTGGGAAGGGCAAAGCTGGCAGACTGGAAGATTGCCTAATGTGCTGTGACTGACATGTAATCGAATATTCAACCACTGGTCCTCATGTCGGCGGTAAAGTGAATATGACACCCTTCAGCTTAGTTGTGATCACGCCTTGTTCTTCTGCAAACAGCTCCATAAAGGTGCAGCCTGGCTTCCCGTATGAGGCGGATGTGTGAGATGGGAGAGCAGTCACGGAGGTCACCTGCTGCCGGGAATGTTCCGAGGACCTGCGAGGGACTGACCTTTAAATGCCAGGCACATCCCTGCCGCGCGGCCCCGCGCCTTGCGCCGAGGTGGGACCCGACGGACGCTCCGCTTTCACAGCCACCATCGCGCTCAATGACCTGGACGAGCCACCTGTTCGACTTCAGAGGAGTCTTTATCTCTCCGAGCATTTTCCAGATCTGCAAGTGCTGAGGAAAAAAAAAAAAAAAAAAAAAAAAAAAAAAAAAAAAAAAAAAAAAAAAAAAAAAAAAAAAAAAAAAAAAAAAAAAAGAACATTTGGGGACGAGAAACCCCAAGGGAAGGAACTCAGATGTTCGGGTCAGGCCTTAGAAAAGGTATCAATTCTTCTTTCCACTTAGCACAGCCTGCTGCCTGCCCGGGCTCTTTGTCTCTGCCCTCTTCCCAGTACAGAAAGCATTTCCCTTTTAAATGACATCTGAGCGCTGACATGCTGGAGGCACCCATCCTGCATCATCTCTGGCAGATGGTGCAGCTGGCCACGATTTTTGGGATTGCTTAAATAAAACCGCAGTGCCATATCAAGAAATGCAGAGAAAACGCTCAACAGTGCTTAAGATGTTTAAACATCACAAACTGTCTGAGACTTCGGATCGCTGTACTGCGCATTTTTGGTGATGTAACTGTTCTTACCGATGGTAACAGTGAAATCTCCATCATGATTCACTTCTTTTTCTTCCTGGGAAGCAGAAACAAGTCCTATGATGCTCCTGTTCTGACCCAATATCAGATTCTTTCACCTTGATCTGTTAGGGAGAAGTTTGGACAGTTTTAAGAATACAAGTCAAAGGCTTGAGGTTTTTGGAGGAGGGAGCTCCACTGCTGCCAGCATCAGATCTGGGATGTCCCAATGCCATTAGATGAGAAGCTGACCCACCCCCACAGCCCACAAAGTCAGTAGCATCTCTGCATGGCTTTCACAGACATCCAAGCAATTTTAGTGCAAGCAGCAATGTTCAAGCCAACATAAATGCTGGTTTTCCTTTTCCCCTATGGTTTCGCTTGCTTTGAGCTAATTAGCCTGATGGCCATTTCCCTGCCCCCTGGAGATACCATGTTTAGTGGTATATGTATTTTGGGAAAACAGCTTTTTAAGTGAAAATTGTCATTGTCATATCCAGGAGTCATTTAGCGCTTTCAAGCTCTACAATATCCTTGGTTTTTCTACTAGTAGTTAAAGTTAGATGTGATACTGGAAAATAACATTAGGAAACTTTAAGTCATAGCTGCTGAAATCTGGGGTTGTAAGAGTGAAAAAAAGGGATTTAATTTTAGCTTAGTGGGGCCCCTTTGAAAGTTTAAGCCATGGTACATCCCAAAGTACATGAGACAACCTTGCAGCATTTACTATGAAGTTACCACAACAGAGCCATTACCTGTAGGGATCAAAGGAGATCCCTCACATCTGCACTCTAGTAAAGCTACTGAATCCAGTGATATCTGGGAATCTGCCTAAAATTTACTGCCTTACCCAGCAAGGGAGGCACTAGGGACAATGCTAACACTCCAGAAACAAATGAGGGTGCCTGGATTTCATTCTCCGAACCCTCCTCAGTGTTATCTTGCCTCAGGAAAGAGTGCCTGTCACACCAAAGCAGAGCAGCTTGCAAGGATATTCAGAAGGCTCAATACGAAGACAATCCCTTAGAAGCTGAGACGAATTCCCGTGAAGTTGCAGGCAGGTATTTATTTATTTCCTGGTCATACTGACTGGCAAACCTCTTGGCCTTTCAGAGCACCATCACCCAGGGCATCACCGCGGCATCCTCCTCACGTTGCCTTTCCCCGTAGTCCCAAAACTAGTTGGGAAAGCAGCAGGAAAAGGGCACAGAGCCCACTCCAGAGCCCCTCACACATCTCTCCATGAAGGGGATGCCGTGAGCACAGGCAGCTGGCCGCCTTCCACGGGGACCCCGTACGCGGCTCCACCGCACCCGGGCTCCTCTGGCCTCAGATGTCAGCTGTTATTGCTCAGGTCTCCCATATCACTGGGCCACCTGTACAACATATTTAACATACAGCAGTTATTCTGTTGCTGTTTGCACTGAAATAATCTTGGCAGGAAATGGTAGTTAAACCCGAGCATAATTTTTTATGCCGTGTGTAATGTAAAATCGCCTCTTTGGATAAGTAATATACTCTCTTGGCCTTCTTCGAGGAATACAGTATTTCTTGTCCCACCAGAGATTGGCTAGAATTGGTATTTAATATCTGAATGTCTCCATTCCAGGCCCAGATTGCAATTCCTGGAAAAAAAGGGCCACTTTTACAAACTCTGGATTTTAATGTGGGATACGGTTGGCCCCTTCTCAAGCGCTGAGATGGTAAAAGGCAGCCCCATCACAGAGTTAGGTTTGAATGGAGGCCTCAGATTCAAACACAGATCCAGGATTTGGATGTGCTTTTTGGATTTAATCCCATTCCCAGCCATATCCATTTGATGTAGCAGAGCAGACTATCACGCTGGTTGAAAAAACACTTGGATCATCTATTGCCTTTTTTTTTTAAAGTGAATTTCAAATTTTTTTCTACCAAACTTAGAGAGAGGTGACAAGACTCTGAACATTACAAGAACATCATTTTCTGCTGCTGCTGTTCAAGGGATACAGTAGTTTTTTGCCCTCTGTTTGCTTTAAAAATTAGGTTGCTAATGATAATGTTCCTCTCATAGATGATCTTGTACTTTTTAATGATACCCATAGTTTTCCTCCACATAAATGACTAAATCCTCACAGAAATCTCTGTCTTGATTAGCACTCCTGCTAGTAAAATTTCACATACTAAATCAGTACCAGCTGTAGCAAGAAAGAATGAAAAAGGCAAGTGTAAATGTTCCATATGCCCTACCAAATTGGCATCTGTGTCAGTAACCCTGTGTTTTTTTAAACAATTGTATACATACATTCTCAGAAGTGTTTTGCTCACAGGATTCTGCAAGCAAAATTTCCTCTGTTGGTACATCACTGAAATGTCACATCTTATAAAAAAAAAAAAAAAAAAACCCAGCAAGGAGTTTTGCTGCTTCTCCTTCCTACACCCAACCCCCGGCGCGCAACTAAAACGAGTTTACCTTGAGTTTACTGCACCTTTATTTTGACGTCTGCTCCCCGTAACCTGACACTGGGGCACTTCTGCAGAGCCGCTCCACATTTAGCGCTCGGCTATTAGCAGCACCACCGAAAGCCAAGGCTACTACGGCACTGTAATTATTTCCAAGCTGAACTCAGAAATCAGGACTCGGGTTCCAGCTTGGCGGTTGGGGAATGCTGGGCTGGGAAGCGTTCCGAGGAGCCAGCGGCTCCCCTTTCCTGTGACTCATGAGTGATGATGATGCGGGAGGGAGCTTGTCCCCGGGACAGCCCAGAGCTCTGACCCAGAATGGTCAGTGACTCAGCTTCATCGTGCAAAATCATGATTTGGGTGCAGGGCAGGCCATAGTTACATCCTCTTGGACCGGCCTTGTGGTCATAAACTGGCCGAGCACCACCTGCTCCATCGTTTTGCTGCGCGGCAGCAGAAAGCCTGGAATAGGATGCGATAAATACGAGCACAATACAACTTAAAAGTAACCAACTACGCCCTCAGCGAAAACACTTTTAAGTCACCTTATGCCTATCCTGCGACTGGAATTCAATCAGTATGGCAGAGCGGACTTTCAAAGTTAAACAAACATCAACTAGTGCCCCAAATGGGGAGCAAATGCCGCAGCCTCCCTGTGGAAAGACGATACGGAGCCAGACTGTCCGCTGGTGTAAGTCAACCTAACTTCACTGGACTTCAGTGGAGCTGTGCTGATCAACAGCAGCTGACTGTCTGATCTACTGCAAACCCCAAAGCCAGCCATCGTCCTTCCCTGAAGTGGGATGATACAAAGTAAACAGGAAGAATTAAGGAGCCATTAAGGGCATTAATCAGATGTCTCTGGGAATAATAAAATATTTCTGCCATTTCCAAGATTCGGAAGGACCCTCTCTCCTCGCATTCTTGGCCATGGCAAAGCAGTGACACTTGTTCTGCTATTTTCCAGTGCAATGTGGAGTGTATATTTGCACATCATGTCATGCCTGTCCATGGTAATCAGAAGCCATTATTTCCAAAAGCTCAAAATTCCCTCCTGGACTCTGGTATGCCAAGTTTTAGTTCACAGTGATTTCTTTTCTTTTTTTTTTTTTTTTTTTTTTTTTTTTTTTTTTTTTTCTTTTTTTTTTTTTCTTTTCATGGTTGATTTATAATTGCTGCAAACAGAAGTTTATAATGGAAATGCTGACAAAACCATAACTACAGTGTCACGTTAATGCTACTATTGCTGCCTCTCTGTCAGACTTTCCTTTAACCCTATGAGCCAAGGCTTGTATCGAGTATCAACAAAAGCCCAGAATACTCAGGGCATAGTAGACAGAGTGGAGAACTGGAGACAAAACTCCTGGAATAAAACCCTTGCCTCAGTGAAATCAAAGGGATTTTATCCCTGGTGTCTAGTCTCGCTTCTGCCAGACACTTGCTGTGTAATTTGGACAAATTTATCCTCTGCAAAATGGACAGGAAAATATGTTCTGCACTTACCTTACAAGTGTTGCAGCATGATTAGCAAATCATGCTATTAAAGGAAGCAGGGGAAGGCTGAGGATAAATATAAACACTACCTACAAGTTATTTACCAAAAAAAAAAAAAAAAAATAGGCAAATATTATTCTAGGAATCCTCTATGCATGGGAGATGGTAGGATCTTTACAGCTCTGCCCGCATGTATTTACACAGAGACATCAGTATAATATCTCCCTGCAACACCCTCATTATTTGGGTCTTGTCTCATGTTTGTGATTTTCAATTTTATTCCTGGCTGAGGTCTCATTCTTGACATTTTTATGTAGGTTTTGTATGCAATAATATACATACATTAGATGGTGTTGAAACCATCAACCCGAGTTACTATTTTTAGCAGAGTGCAGAGGATGGGACAGAGACATAAGTGACAATTAAAGAGAATATATTCAGAGCTGTCATCAGCAAATATTTTTTTCTCTTGCCAGGAATCCTAAGTGTGTAGAAGGGCCTCCTAGGCAAAGTTTTTAAGGCAAAACTGTCGGGTCATTAAAAAAAAAACCAAAAAAAAAACCAAAAAAAAACCCAAACAAGAAAATGACATCATCAGGAGGCTGGGCTGCTCCAAGGTTCCCGAGAGCTGAGTTTGAGAGAAAACTCCTATTTTCTCCCTCAAATTGCTGATCTGCCTCTTTGCTTCTGTACTACCCGTGCACAGCGCCTGCAGATGTATATAATTTACAGAGCTTTCCTCATCAAGGGGATTAGGCAGCCCTCTTTCAATATGTATAAGAAGTACAAACACACACTTACCCACTATGTTTTACGCCTGCCTGCAACAAACAGCTGAACAGATTGTGATGAAATTCAGACATTGACAATCTGACAAAAAACTTCTTTTTTCCCTTAAAATCTGGCTTCCAGAAGTTTTGCAAATCTAAATATTTTATTTGAATACCGCGAGGGCCCCGATCTTATGGAAAGCCTACGAAGCAAACATGGAGATATATGTGGTTAAGGAGGGGGGAAAAAAAAACCCGAGCACAGACACATACACAAAACGCATCTATTTGGTGCAACTTGCCAATTTTCACAATGACTCGGGTGTGTTTTCTCTCCCTGGCTCCAGAGACTGTAACCAGACTCCTCTAATAAGCACTTTTTGCCCACCAGTGTGTCAACGGTGCTTTAACAGTAGTTTCAGTGTCAAATTGCCCTTTCCTCAGCAGGGATTGTTAAGCCTTTCTGTATTATACTTCCAAGACTCTCACGAGCTGGAGTTGGGAGATATAATATTTTCTTTGAAGTTTGCATTTCACAACACACTGGGATGCAAACAAGCTCCAGTTTCTCAGTAGTCAAACAATTCTGGCACACAGGGACTAGGACTAAATATTGTACCAAATTTTCTAATTACGTCTTTGTGATATTTACCACACGATGTTAGGTGAAAGCAGATTCTAATCAATATAAACCCCCTTGTCTAAACAGGACATCTGGGCTTTGAAATATTCTGTTTGTTGCCTCGAAATTACCCTGTAGCAAGCCACTGTAACACTATAATATCTTAGTCATGGAAAACTTTGGAGTATTTCTGATAAACTTATCATAAACAGATGAGTGCTTTCTCTCTTACAGTATTAAGGTGATGTAAAAAGTGAAGATAAAAGTCAGCTGTATGCATAAAATCATAGAGACTTATGCCAACAAAATGCTGTGTTTACAAGTTTAAAAGCTCCAAAGTCTGAAAAGGCAAAAAATTAGGATTCTTAAAGTAACACTAACTCAGCCACATGGCACATCCTGGCAAGCACATTTAGCAAAATAAACATTAGCATATTCATATACACACTTCTAGAGCGACGTATTTTTAATGTGGCCAAACTAATTCAACAATGGGAATCTCAACTTTTCTCATTTTATGGCCAGATTCTCAGCTGGCAGAGACATATTATTTCAACAAACCGACATCATCGACAGCAGCGAAGCAGCGGAGCTGCTTCCTTCTGAGCAGGCAAGTGCCAGTGTCTGATGCACTTACGATGACAAGTCTCTCTTTCTGACTTTTATTATCAATATTCATACAACAAGATAGACAGATGTGACTAAGGCTCGGCTCCTCAGCCTGAATCCTGAGCCTTCCAGTACAAAAGCATTCATGAGAGTCACTTTTTTTTGCCTGTATTCTGTCACGTAAGAGAGTCGGAAGGAATCCAGCCTTCCCGGTAGGAGGATTTCACAGCACAAGACTTGGACAGTTGTAACTCTTTGGACCTGAATTTTGGACGATGCTGATTTTTACTGATTCTCTCAGCTTTATCTGACAGTTTCTTGATTTGTTCTTCCGACAACGACAAACTGCACTGGAGGGGAACATCTCCCCACTCACCACAGGCATGTCAGCGCAGGATCCGCTCCCACATGCAAACCTTCCCACAGAGAAAGTTTTCTGTGCTGAGGACATTCTCTGTGGATAACAAGGCACATCCAGGCTCCCAAAGCAGCTGCCTGTGCAAAGCTGGCTTATCCCATCACCCCTGAATTGCCCTCGGTGCAGAGGATCTTCGGATGGCGCAGGGCCAACGACACCAGCCCTTCTGCCATCCCAACCTCCCATCACGGGCGCCCTCCCATCATGCCAGGGCTCGCCAGCCTGGGATAAGGGGATCTAAAAATGACACAAAGCCCCCTTTGCCCCACCTTAATATGACCTACACTAAATCCAGCTTGGCTGGGGCTGAGGATCAAGGCCCTTAGACACTCTTAACTTAATGCTCCAGGTAGGAATAAAACTCCCCCCCTACCAGCCCCTGTTTATTTTTATTTTTCTAGTGCTCAAAGTCCTCCTCAGGACTACAGCCCTGCCGAGTGATACACTCTATAAATACGGAAAAAACTCAAAAATTCTCAGTTTAAGAAAAGGTTATATGAAGAGAAGGTAGTGAGAGGCAATTGCAGGCATATCGTTTGTATACACTATGTGCAAATAGTTTGTTGTTTGAACCTCACCCAGCTGGACTTAGAGGCATCCAGAGCAAGTTGGTTAATTGTTAACAGGCTTCATAGAGACACACGGGGAATTAATCCTCAGATCACCTCTTTTACACTTTGCAAGTCACCAAAAAAAAAAAAAAAAAAAAACCAAACAGATAAGCTTAGCTCTCTGTACCATTTCAAACAGTAAATGTTGCCGTTTCAGAGTTAGATATGGAAGGAAAAAAAATAAAAAGAAAACTAGAAAGCACTTCACACCTTTGAGCTCTCTAGCCTGTTAACAAACTGGAGAGATATTGGCAAAGAGGTCCAAAAGTTAGTAGGGGCGACAGACAGAAGAACAGACAGTGCAATTGCTTCATTTCCATAAGTGCTCATGCCAAAAAAAAAAAATCGGATTTGATTAATAATTAAAAAACAAACAAACAAAAAAACCCATTATCTTTGAGAATCAGGAATAAGTCTGGCCGGGAAGTTCAGAAAGGCCTAGACATATAAAAACAAAGTGTTACAGGGCTTTGAGGCTTTGTTTACAGCCCTTCCACATGAGTTGCCTGGTTCCCATCCCACAGGGGGGGTTTTTTGGTGCAGTTGGGGGGGGACACCCACCCCAGGACCCTCGGCCAGGAGCACCCAGGCCACAGGGTGGGAATGGCCATCTGAGAGCCCCGGGCCAATTACCCAGTAACACCCCCAAGCTCTGAAGATCTAAAGATCCCCTGAATAATCCTATTCAGGGAGAAGAATTATAACCATGAAGGGCAAAAATGGGGGGGAAATGGGATCCTTCCTCAGGCCCCTGGCAGACACGGAGAGGACAATGGGGAAATAAGAGCTAGCACAAAAGTTTCCTCGAGTATGTCCTCAGCCACTGTGGTTTCAGATGAGAATTTCCAGAGGCAGGAACTAAAAGAATATTATGATTTTCTTTGGGGGATTAATTACTTTGCTGCTTGTTACCTTTTGTTAGAGGCATGACACCCCGTAACCTTGTTGCACAAGGCACCAGATGTCCATTTAAATATCAGTTTTGAGAGAAAAATGTTTGTTTTCCCATTTGGGTCAAGAAGTTATTTTCTTTCTGCTAGAAACCCCATGAATCTTAAGGTGAGCAGACACCAAAATGTGCTACAAATGATACAGACGGGTGCTGAGTTCCCTGAGTGAAAATAAATATATAAAGGCAGTCCTTCCTCCCCCTTGCCTTTGCTAGGGACATGTATCCCCTTACAAATAAAAAAAGTATTAAGAACATGTTATGAAAAATAACAAAGAATAGCAGAGAAATCAAAAAGTGAGTGGCACTTCAGATGGAGTTTAGCAAATTAAGTCATTGACCTGAAGAGGAGATTAATACCAAACAAGGTGCCCCTTCTTCTGAAGTAATGAATATTCTTCAAACAGCAAGGGAGCACTGACTGCTGTTTGATGCTGATGACATTGAAAATTTAGGAGAACAGAAATTCCATCATTTTTCATTTGTATGCAAATGTGCCTGTTCCAGAAATTAACCCCTGAACCCCATGTCAGTTTTCATCTGGAGGAATTCTCTTCGCTAGCATCACACAGCGCAGCCTTGCTGCTATCCTGGGGTCACTGGGGCTTCCCCACACACAACAACACAAAACCCTAAAACAAAACAACCAAAAAAAAAAAAAAAAAAAAAAAAAAAAAAAAAAAAAAAAAAAAAAAAAAAAAAAAAAAAAAAAAAAAAAAAAAAAAAAAAAAAAAAAAAAAAAAAAAAAAAGGAAAGAAAGTAGGGTGGGGGAAATTGGCCAAATCATGCCAGGCTTTGTTTCCCCCCATTAATGGGGTATAAAGGAGCAATAGAAGCCAAAGCCCGTTGTAAAATGCACATCTCTAATGCCTGGCTCTGGGTCCTGGCATCATTGTCATGCAAAAGGCAGCTTTACCTCTTTAGGCAGAGCAGCACCCACTAATCACTTCCACTGGTGTTAAGGTGAACCTCGGGCCAATATACAACCCATATTACTCTTCCTTTCAGCTCGGGCTTCCACTGTTAAAAAGTTCCTTTGTCACTTAGCACCTTAGACAAATGCGACTATCTGCATCTGAAGGGGAAAGAGATGATGGAGGTTTTTTAATTGATGTGGATTTAATTATGCTAATTTAGACAGCTGTAAAGCCTTTTCAGCAGAGCTGCATAATGGGACCAGCAAATACAGGTGTCCTTCACTGCAGGCGCTTAATGTTTAACCTCAGTCGTTTTGTAAGGAAGGGAAAATGCAAAGTAATGGTTAACCAGCAGAAAGCTCTATTTCTTGAGGACCTAAAGAGGACACTTCACTTTGATTCTTCCTACAGTCCTATTCAGAGGCTGCAGAAATCTACACACGCTGAGCAGCGCACAAATACTTTTCACTGGAGTGATGTGGATGAGGCTGAGGCACAAAACAAGAGGGTTTGTGTCTGCCACAGACTTCAGTGTCCTGCACAGGGTGTCTTTGCTTAATTTAGGCTATACCTCCAAACAGATGCTTAATTTAAGACAGCCCTTTCTTGTCATATTTTTTATCCTTTGTATCTGACCACCTACAGCACCAGCAATGATTAAAACTAGCAAGCAAAATATCTTCACTGGGTGTTTTCTTAGTGTCTTAGACTCCTCTGAGGCTGCTCTGCCTCTACCCTTCCTAAAGTCCCCCATCCCACACCCTGCATCCTTTCTCTAAGCTGGGGCTGGACACCTCCAGTGACCATCTGGAGATTCATTTCCCAGGGTGTGAGTTTGGCCAGTTTGGGTCCCCAGAGTGGTCACACATCATGTAACATCAGTGCTGCTCAAAGGGAGGAGAGTAAATACTTGCCCAAAGGTGAGGAAGTGACCATTGAGCTTTTTCAATATAGAATGAATCATAGCCCAGACATGCCTGTGGGCAGTGGAACAAGATGATCTTTAAGGTCCCTTCCAACCCAAACCATTTTATGATTCTGTGATTCTTTGGTTCCCAGAGGCAGCCTAAGTGACCAGGTACCTCGTCTCACCTCAAAGCTCTCCTGCTCAGTAGCAATGTCTTCTTTGTGTGACCACAATTTTTTTTTTAATAGAAATTGCTCTTTATTAAACACTATTGGACTAGGACCAAAATCTTTGGCATGCAAGTTCTATTAGACTTCACTGAAGCAATTTCAGGTGTTACTGGCTGATCTACACATCACCCATTGCTGATGCAGCAAGCACAGTCTGCTCAGAAAGGTGGACTTTGATCCAGTGCTTTCCTTCCAGAACATCTCTTTTTTTAAGGAGTTCTCTCAAGCTGCTGAATATGCTGAAATATGCTCTACATCATCAGATGGAGCTGATTTGTGGAAGGCAGGAGAGCAAAGATTAAATCCAGGTGTAGAAAACTATCTGCTCCTACATCTTCTTTAGGTCTCCTGAGGCAGCAAGAACAGAGATAATGTGGAAAATTTTTTTTCCATAACAGGACATAGTGTGTTGTCCCACTGCATGGTGGGAGATGGTCTGCATACCTGTGGCTGTCTTCATCAGGGTAACACCTGGATGCTGCACTCTCTCTATTCATTCCTACAGTGCAGTAGAAATGGGCTTTTATCCCATTCTGAGCTTATATGATTTGCCCAAGGTCATTGAGAGCAGGCAGAAATTCAGATTTTAACTTTTTTTTCCATTGTTTCGTTCCCCAGCCTCCAGTTGAATCCCCCCGCCTTTCCCCACCTTTTCCCTTCCTGTCTGCATTTCACCTACTTAGCTCCAGGCACCAACTATGGCAATCCTCTGCATTTTGGCAACAGTTCCTGTTCTGGGAAATGTTAACGACGGGCACCAAGGGGTTAGCAAAGTCCTGTACTTCAACCAAATTACCCAGCTTCCAAGTCTGCAAATTCTGCTGCCTAGATACAGATAATTCTCCCCAAACACTAAGTCCCCTTGTCCCCTCAGCTCCTCCTCAGGAACAGCCAACTGCAGAGCTCTAGATAGCTATTATATCCACATGCATATATTATAAGCATTAGCTTGACGAGCTTGCCCATGACAGTGTCAGTCAGACTTCACTTCATCCTCCTCCTGTGGTCCAAAGCTGGATCCATCACCCACGGGCCCACGCTGGGCTCGCTGAAGGGCCAAAAGCCAGCTGATCTGGAGGATATCCCTTCCAACAACCACACCTGACTTCCTGGCCCGCTTCCCCCAAAGACTCCTCGGTTTTTCGGGCAGCTGGGACACCGACAGCGAGCTCGGGGTTGGGTCAAGTTTTCCTCTTGGCTGCTTTGAGCTCTTTGATGCCATTTTCCTTGACTCACCCTTGATTACCAGCGAATGGTCTCTATTACATTTTCAAATAACCTGATATCCACACGAAAGGCTTTGGGGTAGGTTTTATTTCAAGTGTTATCCATCCTTACAACTGCCTGATGCAGAAATGTAAGAACTGGTCCTAGAGCCAACCAAATCCTGGTGCTTAGCCCAGCAGTGTATCAGATTTCTTCTGCATACCCAGGATGAAAATGCACAGGCTCTATAAGCAGGGACAGCCAACATACAACATACCAGTGTAAGCATTCTGCTCTGTATTTTAACAGATTTTAGGAATTTGTGGGAATTCGCTTTAATGCTGGCGAGTAAAAGATCTGAAGAAATGCTCTTGCACAAAAAAAAAAAAAAAATACAAATGGGTGCTTTGATAACTATAAAGCTGCTTTCTTGGACCAGGAGCCCACATTAGGAACCAAATAAAATATTTAAAGGCAAAAATCTTGCAAAGTTTCCTCCTGTGAAAGGGAAAATATGGTCTATGCTATACCAGACCTTCCTTTTGCGAAATCTGTTTAGGAGTTGCCATGAAACAAGCAGGATTCAACAAAGAGCTTGACAATTTCTGTTAAAGTTGCATTTATATATATTTCTAGGAACCGTTGGTTTGATTTTTCTTTAAAACCAAGTGTCAGGTTGCATTTCAGACCACATATAAATATAATTTTGCTCTCACATAATGCTTTTGTATCTGGTGTAATTCCATTTACTGCAGCGGTGTTATCTTTCAGTTACCCTAATGGGAACAAGAGCAGAATTACACTGATAAAAAAAGCTGCTTGCAGAAAGAAATACAGAAAGAAAGAACACTAGAATAAATACTTCCTCTGGCTTATTTAATATATTTGCTCGTCCAAATTGTAGCAAAGATATTTATTTCAAGAAATAGTGTTTGATCAGCAAGAGTAAACACTGGTATGTCTAAAACTCCAACAAGCAGTTTTTACAGTTCATCAAACGACACCTAAGATTGTTTAGTTGGGCAGCTAAAAGAAACAACAAAAGGTTTCAGGTCATATAATTATACCCTTCTGTTTCCCAACTTTCTTAGAAATCTCTGCCTAAAAATAAGCCCAGCATCCGGATGCCTTGAACAATTGGCTTATTTTAAAAGATATAAAAACTCTTATTGCAGCCTTAGCCATTTTAAGGTCTTGGTGCTGACACAGAGTAATAGTGCTTAGCACTCCTATATACCGCTTTCCATCTCCAAAGCACTTTACAAACATTAGCTAATTAATCCTCACAACACCCCTGTGAGGTATGTAGGTAAGTATTGTCATCCAATTAGGTAAGTATTAAGCACTGTTATCCCACCAGATAAGTATTAAGGTCTCCCATTTTACTGGGGATCCTGAGGACAACAGGTTAAGTTACTTACCAAAGGTCACAGGGGGAGTCAGAAGAATAAAACTTGGGATGCTTTGGTTTCTTGGTAGCTATTCAGGCATCCGGGCAGCATCCGGTGCTGCTCCCTCCACAAAGGCACCCGTGGCCATCCACATGGAAATTAGGGTTTTCTATAACCCCCCCAAGACACAGAGCCATGGGTACAGCACTGGGGAAAATAAACACCTGAGAAGCTTCCCATCTTTGGGGGGAGGCAAAGATGACATTGCCTAGCAAAATTCTCAGGAAGTTTTTAAGTATAAAGGTCTTGGATTGGTGTGTTTTCCTGTTGGCACACATGGACAAGCATTCTGAAGTATCATCAGGCCTTGCCAGTCACAAGCTCCCTCTTCCCCTCCCAATTTGCCTTTCTTTCCCACCTTCCCTATAAAGATGGACTCATAAAGTCTCACATCTGTGCCACAAAGATATAAACCTTTCAGTCGTGGTTTGTATCTCCTGAACATAAAAAAAAAGTCCATTTTGAAGCCCCAGCTCAGAAGCTTCCAGGTTTGTAGGTAGGCTTGAATCCACAAATATACACTTGATGTGGCAAATCCCTTTTCAGAGGATCTAGAGAACAGGGCCAGCCCAGCACATTTTGGGTTTAATCTACTCTTAACAGATGTCAAGCTGGTGAAATAACATCATCTGTCCCCCAGAGACAATGCCAGTGTTCACATCTGCTTCTAATTTCACTTCATTGCTAGAGAAAAAGTGAAAGCTCCTACTGTAGCTCCACTTAAAGCTGTGTTTGCAAGTTAAAAGAGTCCTAACCAAAGGCCCAGAGGTTGGACTCAATGATCTTGGAGGTCTCTTCCAGCCTAAATGATTCTGTGACTCACTTGGAATCCAGAGGGTTTAGTGAAGTTACTGAACTCTGTATCTGTCTAAGATGACCTCCAAAAAAGTGAAACCCACCCCAAGGGAGCCTGTAGAAGCTGAAATCCCAAGCAGGGCATACTGCAGGGTCTGCCCAAAGACCCAGCATTTGCTGAGACATGAAGGACAGTCCTGACTGTCCTCTGCTCAGCAATTTGGCACTTGACTAGTGGCAATGTCATCCAGCCCTTCCTCTGAATGCAGGGGACCAGCACAGCCATGCTCCAGCTCGAGCTGGAGCTGAGGCAAGTCCCAAGTGTTAAAACAAAAAAAAAAAAAACCTTGACTAGATTTCAACTGAGCTGATTTATGTTTTCAAGTGGAAGGCAGTTTTAGCTGAAGTAAACCACACAGTTTTTAGATCATTCAAAATTCATGGCAGTTTGATCCCACAGGACGTCAAACAAACACAAATGATTTGCCAGGAATCCCTAAAAATTGAAATAACCAAACCTTGTGCAGTTCCAGCAAAAAGTCTTGAACAACTTTTAAGGGAGGAAAAAAATAAGGACTAAAATAGAGAACTTTTATTTTATTCATCTACACAAAAGCAATTCCAATGCAATACATGTCCAGATCAAATGCACACAAAAGAGCAGCCCAAACATCTAAGATCTTGAAACTCAAAAACCCTCCAACCCACAAACCAATAGCAAATAGACAAATGGAAATAAGAGTCATGAAAACAGAAGGTGGATTTAGATTCTGTTGCATTCTTTGGAGTGGTTTTATTATAACATCAAATTAAAATAAAAAAAAAAAGAAACAACCAACAAATTGAGAAGGCTAACACAAAATGCAGGTAACAGACATATCAGTTACAGTCATGAGAAAGAAATAGACAACCAAAACTGTGACAAGAATGTGCTTAGTTATTATATTCTTTCAAGCTTGGTCTGCCAGCATTTTTTCCCCTTTTCTTTTTTTTTTTTTTTTTTTTTTTTTTTTTTTTTTTTTTTTTTTTTTTTTTCTTTCTATGTACTGGTCATCAGTGTCTGCCAAAAGACTTTCTGTGGATTTCTGCAATCCCATTTCCCCAAAAATGGAGGAAAGGATGTTTCTCCACAACCACAAGACCCAGCTGTAGGTTTTACACCATGATTTGTAGCTGTAAACCAACACAGTGACAGGCCACCCCCCTGCCTAAATAACCAAGACCAAGCCAGTACCGAATTTTCAGTGTGGGTTATGCAAAAGGAAAGGATTAAAAAATGAAAAGAGCATTCACTTCATGTTGCTCCTTTAAAACATTATCACATAGCTCCTTTTTTTTTTTTCCCCTAACCTGACCTTTTTTTTTCCCAACGGTTTATCTATAACTTAATATAACTAATTCTTTTGAAATAATGTTCACAGTTAGCATAATTGGTGTTATATAGTTCTAATGTACATTACAGAATATTCTGTCACTAGACACTAAATTGAAATTTTAAAGAAAATGATAGAAATAGCTGTAAGGGAAAAAGTACCCTTTTAAATCTAATTTGCTATGCACCGCAGTAGGGTAATGGATGCAATGAAAGTTCCTTTATTGAGTTCCCATGTCCAAAAGGTATTTAGGTAGCAAAGGATGTTAAGCAGACCCCCTGTGCTCCTCCTTTAAGTAAAGATAGCAGGAAATAAGGTATATAGGTTTGTGTCCTCCTGATTTTTATTTCCTCAGGAGTACAACTTATGCAAAGGGCACCTTAGGCTACTTGGAGGATCACAAAGGGTGCCCTCGACCCCCTCGCTGTCTGCATGAATAGAAGCATCTAAAGGATGGCTGAAGCCATACAGCGAGTTAAATCCTTCAGGTGGGTCTTTTCAAATTCCAATAGTGAGGAGTTACTGGAGAATTGGTAAGGATTTCACTAGGCCCCAGCAGGTTTGAGATCAAAAGCCCTGGTTAAATAAAAGCCTGTTGGGAAATCTTAAAACCTCTTTGTAATGTAACTTAAAAAAGTTAATACAAAGAGCCCTTAGACTGAAGCCTGTAACAGCGTGAACAAAGAGTATATCAAAACTGATTCCATTAAGGGAAGGCAGACAAATAAATTCATTTAATTTAAAGCGAAATCAGATATATTGCTCTGCTAAAAACTAAAAAGCATACCAGGAAAAAAAAAAAAAACAAAAAACAAACAGATTTTACAATACACATGCACATAGAGCTGTGCATAATAGAGACAGATATATATAAAATCTATTTATAAATATCTCTCAGAACAGAGAACAGAACATTATATACACACGTATATGTTTAAGTATCAATTTATCCAATATGTGCATGTGTGTGTGTGTATAATTCTAATATATACATATTTTTATCATTTATGAGGCCTCACGCTGGGCTCTCAAATCTGCAGTTTAGATATATCTATATATGCATCCAGAAAAACGCAGCTGAAAGAGCCCCTACATTCAAACTGACACAAGACATTTTTCAACCCAATTAATTAAAAAAGATGGGTGCTCATCAGTCAGCTGGCACAGGATTTTTCTCCATCATCTTGCCAAAGTGTCACAGTGTTACTTGCGCAGCATGTTGGAAACAGAAAATCTGGGACTAGAATTTCGGTATCATTTATTAGCTGACCTCTTTCTGAGCAGCTCTTACACTTTTAACTCGTTGGGGGTCCTGCACCGGAGGCAGAGGGGTAGAAAAGACACGGAATTACATATACTGGGAAAGTCCTTTAGGATCTTCCTCTCGGCGACAACGCTGGAGATGTCGTGTTGGGAATCAGTGGCACATACACCAGGGATTGTGCTCCACATGCACGAAGCAAGCTGTCTCCTGAGCCTCCTACAAGCATGGGATGGCTGTGTCGCTGTGGGACCATGACTGGGGGTCCCTCACCGCACCCCAGAGCCATGTCACTTGGGTGCAGGATGCTCTGGACCCCTTGGGAGGAAGGAGAAAGATGCCCTGTTGCCCCATGGCTCACTCTCCCCCACAACAGTCACTAAGAATTTTCCTCCCTCCAAGAAAGGAAAGGAGGCTCTGAATTTTGTGCAGCTTTTTGAGGCTTTTCACTGTGATTGTGATGTGGGGGAGATGTGGATATCTCCTTAGCTAGAAAGCATATTTCACTGTTTAAGAAATAACCCTCCTCTCACAGACTCCATAGGCTGTGCAGCTGGAAGAGGGAGATGTGTTGTACAAACAAGGTGAACGCCTGCAAAGATCATTGTCAGTGTTCTACAGGATTTTTTAAAAAAGCTTTTTTTCCTTATAATTAAAATCTGACGTTTTAGTTCAGCAATGCCAATCCTGAGCTGATTCAGGTATATAGTGAGGGAATGGGTTCCACCCTCATTCTCTTAAACCCCAATTCATGCTACCAACCCATGAAATGCTGCCCCTACAGCAAGATCAAATCACTCTGTCCCTCTCTCCTTTAAGAACATTTTTCTGGATATAAGAAATCATCAACATATCTCACATATGGTGCCTTTCATCCCAACAAGCAGCACTGGTTTCACAACCTACACTAATGGTAATAATTTTACTTCATTTTATTTAACCCCCTAAAATGCACATCAAATCAAAATCTTTTAACTATATGTCTGGTTATCATTTTAGCAACACCATTCCTGGTGACTTTGGGTAGATTCCATCAAATTAGTGCAGGGACCACTATTATCAATAGACCATCACTCTGTGCACCAGATCACTGTGGTGTTTGCCAAAGAATTGCCATTTGCAAAAGAAACCACAGGAAAATGGCAAAATGAAGAATTACAGATGAACATGGGACCGTGGGGGAAAGTCAGGTAAAAGGTATTTGGGGATCTCAGTCTCAGTGTTGTGACTCACATCATTGCCCTAGCAACAAGTGTCTAATAATCACAGGAGATATATGTCACTTTTGACTCCTCGTTTGAGAGAAAACCTCTCCGAAAACACTGTATCTAACAATATCAAATTTTGTGGTGGCTTCTGCATGGGTGGCAATTTTTAGACCGGTAGAGGATGAGGTTTTCTGGTTCAAACAGGAATTAATTGAGGGAAGTCATATGGCTTGTGTTACACACGTGACACCAGATGATCCAAATAGTCCTTTCTTGGCCTTATAATCTACAAATAACCTTGTAGAGGTACTGCTCTCCTGTGGATTAGTGGCAAACCAATGCTCCTCTTGCTTGGATGAGTTTTCTGATCTAAATACCATCCAGACCTGCGTGGCCTACAGGATTTGACTGGATCACAGTCTCAGACGGAGCCATGGCCAATTAATGCCAGACATGAGATAAACCAGGGTAGGACATGCTCTGCTTCAGGTGCTGTGTGATTCTGGAGTGTCATTATAGCTACGTAATGAGCCAGGTCTGAAGTAAAACAATTTTACTATAAAGATACAGATATATTATTTTACACTTGCTATCTCTACATTACCTTGCACTGTTAAGGCCCAGACTGTCAGACACCACGGAGCTCTTTGGCTCTGAATCAGTCAGCTTCATCTGCAAGAGCAGGGTATAACTGTGGCCATTCTGTAAGCCATAAAAATAATAAGATTCCCGAATGGTATGTGTAACAGCACAACCTGTTCCTACATGGAGCATATGGGGTCTTGTCTATCTTGCTTGGATTACGAGGCAGAGGAAATACCTGGCTGAGCAGCGCTCAGGAATTATCAGGTGGATGATATTACAGGAGCAAGCCGGGTCTTTATTTATTTGCTTTATATGGATGCCTCTGAGTTCAGGTTGTTGGAGTTACATAATGCTAAGCTTCCTCCCGGCTGCCCCACAGCCCTGATTGCTCCCAGTCCTTTCTTGTGATCCATCAGCGCAGTTTTGCCGGGAAATCCGTGCCAAGGAAAGCCAGGCTGCATTCCCCCAAACCAGAGGTGAGCTCAAACTCAGTCACCACCCCAAACTCATCTAGAAATGTCTCTAAAGTGCAGCTGTCCCTATTCCTGTCTCTATCTCTCAACAGGCCTTGTTTTACCACCGAGGATAATTTTTGATGTAGAAGGAAATGTGTCATTTATTAAGTCAACAACCACTTCCTTGAGCATCTTCAAAAATTTCTTCTGAGGTTTCCCTTTCAAGTACTGATCTTATTCAGATCTGCAGGCTGAGACTGTAGCAAAAGGTGAAAAAACTTCCAGTCATTACATTGATTAATCAGCTGCTGAAATTTGGCTTTCCAGCCTGACACCTCCATTCTCTGAATCTGTGGCCCTACTGCAATGCAATCAATTCGTCTGTGCAGGCTCCAAAACCCCAGAGCCACACGATGCAAAAAGGCAATCTTCTGCCCTCTTTGACCACAATAAGCAACATTACTGGAATCACCGCTCCCGTGCAAGTGTTAGCATGACCCCATATTTGTAGGCAGCAGAGTATGACTTCATTAAAAACCATCCCCTGTCTTAGGGACTGGAAGCAAGGCAAGCCAGCATCAGAGCAGCACATGTCTGAAACTGATAGTAAAATGGGTGATGCCTTAAACCCCACCTCTACACTGTTATTTACATACGTATCTTTCATCTGACATGGGCTTCCCCTCCAGCACCTTGAATATATCAGTCCTAAGGAAGAGACTTTAAGTTCAAAGACTGCCATCCCCAAACCAAAGTAGGGGGTTATCAAGTGAGGTGCGCCAAGCAGTAAGACAAAACATATGCATTTTTAATAGATAGCCTCTCCTCCCTCTGAGGAAGCCAAGAAAAGAGACTCTGTGAAGCTTCAGCTGAAAACAAGTTCAGTGGATTTATACTCAGGCTGGTATTCACAGAAAAACAAAATTCACAACTCTCATATATATATATATATATATCTTTGTTAGGTGTTTTCCAAACATTCTTCAAAGCACGCCAGCCCCACCCTTGGTGGTCCTGTTGACCAGGTGTACTCACCTCCACGCAGCATTCAAAAAGAAGAGAGTGAAAAAATAATCATGAAAATAAAATCAAAAAAATAAAAAGGCCATGAAAGAGAAACAAAAATCTCAACAGGTCTGTATGGAATTTCAGCAGCACTTTATTTATTAATGCATATGAAGCTACCACTGTTTTCCAGCTCCCAAAGACAGATCTGTAAGGAATAGGCCACATGCTGATTGACAGCAGCCATAATTCCATACAATGAGACTGTATTAAATTGTTTGATGTGATATGATACTCATCACTTGTAACTGATCAAACACACTGCTGCATCAAACAGTATTACAATACAATCAGGCTGGATATGGTTCCTGCCAAGGCTGTTCATCACATTGCACACTTCTGCATTAAACATATCTATTAATAGCATTGACAAACTACTCCTATCCAGATTTTTTTTTTTTTTTTAACCAAAGAATTGCATGATGTGAAATGTGCAAAGAAATCCATGATAATGCTTTGCAGTTCAGGGCAGCGTTTCTGTGGCTGAATGTTCCAACATGAAAGGCTTTGCTGAATTGGGGATTTTTATAAGGTAACACCAAAACTTGCAAACCTGTGGCCCAAAACAAAGACCTGGCATTACAGATTCCTTTTACTTTTTCTGCTTTCGTTTGGTTTGGTTTTGGTTTTGTTGTTGGATTTTTTTTCTCTTTCCTTCCAAGTTGAAAGATTGGCTATTTTTTGACCAAGATTTTACTTTTGCTGTGCTTGCCCCACAGGAGAGCTGCTCGAGCCTGTTATCTTGCAGGAAGGAGCTGTGTTTGCTAACGCTGACCCTTTTAGAGTAGAGAGACATAAATAAAAGCAGCAAATTCCTTGCCACCACTGCTCCTGCCACAGACAGTAAGGGTGATCTGCCACAGACCATGGGGGACAGGACTCGCTGCAACACGGCAACTGTGGGGGCTCTCTCAGATGCAGATTCTTAAATGAGCCTGGGTCTCTAGAGGGCAGAGGTCAGCTGTCCTCAAATCTGTGTGAATGCTAGATTAAGTTTATTAATCTCCCTGCTTTCACTTAAAAACCAAATTATAGGATGGTTAAATGTTAATGCCCGGGAGCTCGTGACATGATCAATGCCCTCGGCTACCGCTGCCAGGGGGAACACAAGGTGTTCAGACCCCAGAAGGGTATTAGAAGTTAGTGTGACGATGAGGGAATGAATATATTGTCCTTGTGAGTTAATATGTATTTCATGCCCGGTGCACGTTTTGTTTGCAGCAGGTGCAGGGTGTGCAGCTGTCGGCCCCAAAACAGGCACCGATGGCTGCCCACCTTGATGTCCCAGAAGTATAACCTCAGCCACAACTCTTTATACAGGATTTATACCTGTGCTTGGGTGAGATTTGAAACACCCATCTCCCTGCACCGACCCCAAGTGCCCAGGAGCTGCATGAAACCAAGCATGCAATGAACATGGTCTTTAGCAACCTTCGGAACAGCCTCTATCAGTGTATCTCATAAAACTACTCCAGCGTGTAAAAGCGAAGTGATGGACGAGCATGAGGGTTCCATATAATTCCTCCTGGACAGGTATGCTCATCATAGTTGGACAATCTGCCCCCCCTGATTGCGATCTCAGCTTGGGAGACCCAGGATCACATAGCCATGGAAAATAGGAAGTAATATGCAGGAATGCATGCCTGGTTTTCTGAAGCTGGTACCAGGGTTTTTTTCAATCTGGGATTGTATACATTTTACATTTATGATTCTTTTTTTCCCCCCAAATTGCAGTGACAGAAGGTGCCTTTTGTCCTGTTTTTCACTCCTGTAATGTCAGTGTGAGCAGATTAATCTCCTCGCACACGGTAGCGAATTATCCCTGTTGATGGAGCCAGCTCCACAAAGATTACTTAAGAAAGGTGTGCAAGGCATTTCCTTTTTCTAATTAAAAATATTAAAAGCCTTTCAAGATAATAAACTGCCTCAGAGGGTTACCTAAAACACTGGGAAACATTCAGGAAAGGGCTCTCCCACCCTGATGGGCAGTTTTCAGCAGTAACAGCCCAGTGCAGTGTGTATTGCTAAAGAAACGGTAACTATCTGGGTGTAGCTAAGTAATTCAACATGCTGCAAGTTAAATGTAACAGTAGAAAGGAAGAAGTTCAAAAAACAAAGTCCCAGACACTTCAGTGTCGTGCACAGTATGCTAAACTGGGGTATTACAGAAATTGCTGAGAGTTTGGCCACAAAACATTTCATACTGCACCAGCATTCTGCCAGGGCTGGGTTCCAGCAAGCCCAGACAGTCTTTGCCTTTCACCTGTGCTTTTTTTCCCCCCTTTCCTGTTTGTTAACACAACCCAAAATCTGCACCAGAGAATTACAGCCCTTGTCCTGAATGTACCTCTCCGTTTATTAAATCAGCACAACCGAAAAGTCACCACACACCAGGCAAAGATAACAGCAAATCTGCTCTTACCCTCCCCATACCACCTGAGTGCCGCTATTATTCCTCATCCTTGGGGAAAGGACCCCATATGTGAGTTTCAGAAACCACCTCAGTAACTCCAAGCATCATTATCAATAGTAGGATGAACTGCAGCTGGGATGCACTGAGAAGGCACGGTAATACTCGCCCTAATCTCTGCATTCATCTCACTGGCCCTCGCTAGGAAGTTTAAGTACATTTACTGGGGATTCTTCAGCCCTTGAAAGGTAGGAAGACATCTATGAGGCTTGACGTACTAGCTAATTAACTCGGGTTTGGAAAAAAAAAAAATCTTCTTATCTACTTAACTTGGAGACACTCTTTGTTTTTAAGCCTGCAGACTACCTTCTCTTTAAAATGCACGTTACGTACCACTCCGGAGTATGGAATGTATTATTTTTAACGAGGACCTATTTTAACTTGGGCCTAAAACTACTAAGATTTGACAGAGGGTTGTTTAGGCTTTTTTTTTAAAGCTATTTGCAGAATCAGCTGAATGATAGTCTATAGCCTGTGTTTTGCAAGACAGGCTACAAAATCCTCGTGCTTTCCTTCTGTCCTTAAAAATCCACGAATGTCTGAAGCACTTGAAAATGAAGACCCAAATGAACCCCTCCTTCTCCCCTCCATCCCCCCTCCCCCCCTTTAAATCTATAAGGAGTTTAAATAAATCTTTCAGGTTTTGTTTCTCAGTCTCTGGAAGTGGGGAATATTGAGGCTGGGAGAAAGTGATTGAATTCGTGCCTGCAGTGGTTGGGGCACGTGAGTGTTTCCTGCAGCTCCTCTGACAGGAACACAGACACGAGCAACTCCTGTAACATCCCTGCTTGGAATTAAACCACGCTAAAATTTCCTGAGAACTGCATAGAGCAATTTTAAATCCTCACCATATTCCTCACAGATAGAACAGTGGCATGATTGACCAAGCTTTTTTTTTTTTTTTTTTCCTTCTTCTTCTTTTTTAAAGTACACATATGATGATGCATCATAGTTATAAACAGATGGTATTTGGCCTCCTTCCTATTCTCAACATTTGGAATTCCTAAACTATGTGAATTAAACAATAATATTTTATAAACATACAAGGGATTTTGCTCACTGCTTTGTTAACATAGAAATTATACAATGCTGACATTTATTTAAATTTTAAAAAGTAAACAAGAGTGTGTATTGAATTAAAGCAAACTAAAATCAACAGAGAGAAATATGTTCTGCCGCACATTACCTACAACGGCACGGGCCTTTTTCGGGGAGACATAATGGGATGAAGCACAAATTGTAGCTTAGACAGTCTGATCCTTTGTGCTCGAAAGGCTCATTTAACACCTCGCTGTAAACAACGGATATTTATACCATAATTGGCCAGTTGACCATCAGTTGTTCATTTACTCCGTAACCTGCTATTATGGAGTTAAAAGAAGTTCCTTTCTGTTGGCTTTTCTAGGAGTGAAAGTGTGTTTGCAATTTTAGTACCAACTGGATTCAGTCTAACACTTGTACTTAGTATGAGAAACATTTTCATAATACCAAAATTTGGGGGAATAAGAGTATTCCTGCCAGGAAGGGAAGAAGAAAGTATTGGTTCTTAAAAGAAGAATTCTGTTTGCTTGGTTTCCTCTTTCCTTTCCATTTTAACCCGTTTTTAGGCTCCTCTCGAGCTGTGCAAAATTGAGAAGCACTTAGGTTTTAATCACTATTCCCAGGTCTGCAAAGAGGTTCTGTGATGAATAAATAATGAATCCGAGATTTTAATCAGTGTTATGATTTTTGAAAAGGCTAATTATCATTGTTTACAGACATGCCTTTCCGACGTATTTCCTTGTTTTGCCTTCAAAGCTCCAAGGGTTAAGCCCCTCGCACGCATCCCTCCCATCCCTCCCCAGCGCCGCGCTCCTTGCCCGGGATTTCTTGCGGGGTTTGGGGGTATTTTTTGTTGTTGTTGTTCGTTTGGTGTTTTTTGGGGGGTTGAGCTTTTATTGGAGGAACCGGAGGAGAGGGATGGAGCCGGGCATCCGGAGGCGCGCAGGGCTGGGGGAAAGCTGCGCACCCCACCCGAGCAGCCGCTCCGCACCCCGCGGAACACCGCTGCAGGGGCGGGGGAGGCTCCTTCTCTTTGCCGCCTGTTTATGGAGATGCTACAGAAGCATCTCATTCGCAAACCAGTATTTTTATTACCGGCAATATCGATGACAAGAAGTGGCGGGCAGCCTGTCCGTCCCCCTCCTTCCCGGGGACGCGACGCTGCGCTCCGCTCCGCCCGCAGCGCTGCGCCGGGATGCGCCGGGATGCGCCGGGATGTGCGGAGCTCTCCGCGGGGCCGCCCCGCAGCGATCGCCCCCGGCCCACGCCCACCGCGTTATTATTGCTATGTTTTTACCATTTATAATTTTTATCATTACGGCTGCCTCCTGGCCCCGTTTAACCCGCTCTGCCCCACACCTCCACCCCCTCGGCCGTTCATCGGGATGGCAGAACCTTTTTTTTTTCCCCGAGTGGGATATTCGCTGCCAGGGTCCCGATTCCACCACCACCACCACCATTCCCATCCCCGCCGCGTCCCCTCCCGGCCTCCCCCGCAGCCGCCGCCGCTCCCGGGTCCCGCCGCCTCCTCCCGCTCCGCTCCCGCTGCTGCATCCACGGAGAGCGGGGGGGATAACTCCCAGCCCCTACAGCACTTGATTATCAGTTTCCAGCAACAGCTGTGTATCTCCGCTAAGAATCTAAAGAAATATCAGAAGATCAGGCAGCGATGCTATTTATTACCCTATAATTAAAGTTCTATCAGTGTTTCTATTATAAAGGCTGATTCGCAAGGGTTGGTAACTCAGAGGCAAAATTTTCCTGCAAGATGAAGCCTCGCTGAGAAGTATTTCGGTTAAATAAGGTTAGCCTGTTAGAAGGCAAAATCCTCAAGGACTTTCATTAAGGTGCTCATTTATATCCACAAATAAATTGCCAAGTCCCTCAAATCAAAGATATATAAGAGGAAAACATTTTAATTTTTTTTTTTCTCAAAAAAAATAATCAAGGATTCATGGAAAGGTTTTAATATAATTCTCTAGGAAATTATTCCCATGAAAACAATTTGTTTGAAAGGAGATGCCCTCTGGTCTTTTCCACACAAACTAGTCTTGGGCTAGTACATGAGAATCCAACTTAAAAGTGCCTATGAGCAGAAAGGAGGCTGGTTAATTATTTTCAACTGTCCTTTCTGGAATAAAAACCAGAGTAAACAGCTTGAACAGGGAAAGGTGAATTTAATTTTCAAGGCCCTTTAACTTTTAATAATCTGAGGAACAAGATGGGAGGTACATTCTACCCTCCCAGTTATCCTGATATAAATTCATTCAAGATTTATATTGGTGTAATAGAGAAGCAGAATTTGCTCCGTGATTTCTAATGAACTGCTGGCTCGGTCTTTAAAAACGCAATTAGAAAAATCTAACCTCCTAATTCAGAACAGCTTTGAGCTAAGGCAGAGGTCTCTTTGCTGCAAACAGGGATGGAAGCCGGTCTGTGCCACGGCTCCTCGCCGTGCCTGCAGCACCAGAGCGGGGTAGGAATGCTGGAAACGGTTTGCCACAGAATTCCCTAGTTGTTTCAGGATTTTCTTCTCCATTATCCGGGAAAAGGCAATTCTCACGTGGAATAAACCTGTGTTTCCTGTGATCTCAAATGCTAAGACAAAAGGATTGTAGGATTAGGTGCCTGGCCTGTCACTGATGCAGGAGGAGCTGCCTGGTCGGGGCACTGCCTGGCAAGGCTGGCACGAGTCAGGAAAACCAGGCTTTGACTCTGCACTGAAAGTTGCATCAAAGCGCTCAGCGTTGCTGTGTCAACGCAGGTAAAACATCAGTAAATATGAAAGTAAGTCAAGGTCTAATTCTGCTGCTTTACTCACAGGATTAGGTCTCTGCATTCACTGCTTACTCATCTGTGTAGGAACAACGGGACCGAGATCCCAATTTGTCTCTCTGACCTTTTGAAGTGAAGGGTTTAAACGAAGCAGTGCAGGGCGACAGCCTCCTTTTTGTCTGCTGAAACTGCCAGGCAAAACTCTGCAGGTTGTTTCAGTCTGCAGCAGGTTGCTGGGGGACACTGCCTGGGGGAAGAATCACCTCTGAGTACCTGGGAAGTCCCACATGTCTCTCTTGAATGAAGATCTCAACACAGGCCAGCGTGGCCCCCAACACAAGGCCAACCTGCAGGTTCCAGGAGATGTGGTAAGGAAATGGAATCACTGAATAACAGAATAAGTCTGGGCTGGAAAGGATCTTAAAGCTCATCTTGTTTCCCCCCTGCCATGGGACACCTTCCACTAGACCAGGTTGCTCAAAGCCCCGTCCAACCTGGCCCTGAATATGTCCAGGGATGGGGAATTTTCATCCCTGCGCTAGAGCAGCTGTGCACCTTTGCTAAGAATGTAAAGAAATACCAGAAGATAAGGCAGTAGTGCTATTTATTACCCTGCAATTAGAGTCCTCCAAGTGTTTCTATTATAAAACATTACTTGCAAAGGTTTGTAACTTGGAGGGGGGGGAGTTTTTCCACCAAGACGAAGCCTCACTCACCAGACAGAGCTGGGCATGGCTGAAGTATCACTGATCAGTAATACAGCAAGGCAGAGCACCAGATCACCAAGGGGTTGGGCGAATCCTCTTTTGGCTGTGGGGCTGCTCAGGGCGTGCCCTGAGGACAGCAGGAGTTTTACACTGGAAACCACACAGCTTTGATGTACTGAGTCTGCTCACCACAAGCCCTAGTGCAGCATCACAGCATCTCCTCCTTCCCTTTTATTGGTTTGGAGAATGACTCACTGTGGTACTTGAAGCAGTTCGCTTTAACTGTACCATGCCTCAGTTTCCCCAGCAGCAAAGACCAAAAATACTCCAAGTTGTTCCTGCTGGTGCAAGGTGTGATAACATTGGTGCACATTAATGATACACTCTGGTAGGAACTGCATGGTGAGTCCTGTTCCTTGGGCTCTTCCAAGAAAGACTACCAGACCTATGCACACCCTCTTGAGAAGACCATGTCCACTCAACCACATGCAACAACTAGAGCCAAGCTGGGCTCTGGCTGAGCACAAAGGAGGAGGAATGCACATACAAGAGATGATTACTGCAAATTTACAACTCTGCAGTGCTAGGAAAATGCCCAGCACTTACCACTGGACCTCCCTGGTTTTTTTTTTGATTGCTTAAAGGAGCAATTTTAAGGAAAGGTACCACATGCTCTCTCTTGCACGTGAAAAAAGACATTTCAGCATCCTGATGGTGTCAGAAGGGACAAAGGCACGTGTGTGGAAAGGGACCAGCTTGCATCCCTAACCTGCCATGACAGGAAGAGGAGCTGCCTGACCCAAGGGAAACTGAGACCATACCTGTCCAAAAAGAGATCTTACCAGGCTTCACATCTTACCCACAGTCCTCTTCTTCCTTCTTGCCAGAGCAGAGTTGAAAATCTTGGAATTGCCATAAGATTTTATTATCGCTTGCAAACCAGATCCTACTTCATCAGATAAAGACACAATTGCATTCATTGACTCTGACACAAGGATATGCATGGTGATAAACATACAGATAGATGTACACACTTATACATGAATGAGATATGCTAATTAAAAATTGCAGTGGGCACTTTATTAAAAATTTATTGTACAATCTACATCTTCAAAACATTTTACATCAACAAATATAGCGGCTTGACTGCTGGAATCATAAGTGATTTATCTTTAAAAGACTGTATTTGCAACTGGATGCAAAGATTCTTGATGAACTGCCATTACATTTAAACTACTGGTTTTTATTGGAAGTATTTTGATTGTTATCTGTTTGTTCTCCATCCTTGAGAGAAATAAAACAAGTGTCTCGGCTTTCATTTTATCGGATAGATGGCACCATGTAGCATATTTCCCATGCTAGTTTGAATTACAGCTGTTTATCTTTCAGCTTTCTTTAAGATTAATTAAATGCAAATGTAACCCCACGAATCATGGGATTACCTGCCAGACCCCTTATTAATACCTTCACTTAAAAACCCCTGTGCCAGAGAGTCATTAATTTGCAATAAAAAAAAAAAAAAAAAAGAAAAAGAGAGAGAAAGAGAGAGAGAGGGAAGTGCTCAAGCAGCCCTTTGCCTCCCAACAACGCGGAGATGGCTGCCCAATTAGTCCGGCAGCGTTCGGATCCTCCTTTCAGGCCCTGTGGCCCTTTGAGGACACAATAAGGCTCCAATGATAACCTGGCAACCTAGGTAGAAACTCAGCCAAGTGTGAGCGTTTGAAGCTGCAGCTTGGCTGCCATCGTGTCGGCGAAAAGAAAGAATTCAGGCACCATGTCATCCAGTACAAAGGATAAAAACAGATTCAACCGGAAATTCAATGTGGCACCACATATGGGATACATGAGTGCGGTTACACAACAGGCCACATATTTTTTTTGAACAGTCTCCTGCATGTGATGCCGAGGACATGTGTAACCATCATAACGTCTCTAAGAATCTGTATTTAATTTGAGCTGGGGTGGTGGCAGGGATTGGAGATCTGAAGCCGCCACAGGTTTGTGGCAGATGGCTCTGTGTCAGCTATGACAAGCAGCCAGGCTCGGCTTCCTCTGCAGATTTTCTTTTCTCTCTGATCAGGTAAATATGGGCACACTCTGGAAACTTCCACAATTCTGCCTGAGGCTGCAAGTTTGTGACTTAGCCCCATCTGTCACAAATCTTCCCTCGGTTCTGCTGCGAGCAGAGACCTGAATTTACTGCCGAGCGCTGCCCAAGAAAACCCGACCGTCTCGCCCTGCGAGGAAGCACAAGAGAGAAGCACACAGAGCCCTGTTAGAAGCTGCGACACAAAAGGGACGTCTCTCACACTTGAAGGGTTTCTGAAGGGGTGGGAGCCAGTTGGTCAGGGAATGCTTACACGGCATTATCTAAAAGCAGGGTTAATTCAGTGGGGGTTTTTTAAAGACAGGTAAGCTGGTCATCAGTCCCAGGTTATTTGCTCCTGGACGAGCACCATCATATATCCCTTTGCTTTACTGGTTGGTCTCAGTAGACACACCACAGATGGAACACCCATGGGGACCAGCCTGCCCCTCTCACCCTCAGACACGGCAGAACCACGAGCCAGCAGGAGCAAGGGCCTAGTTCTCCTGTTTAGACATCATCAGTCTGGGCTTTATTTGAGAGTAACCTCCTTTTTTTGGAGGGTAATAAATATGCAAAGGTGTGGACATTAAGTTTTTCAAGGAACAGTCATTCCATCAACAGCCACCAAATATGCAGAGATAAAGAAAAGCAAAGTTTTGACATAAAGTAAGATCTCCTCATAAAGAACAGGCAGCACAATGTCAGTAGAAATACAATATCTTCCATGAAACAATCAACTTACTTGTTTCTGGCATCCTAAGATCAGAACTGAAGCACTTAATATCTACCCTGCCATCATTAGACCCAGAATTAACCTTTAGAATTTAATAAGGAGTGTTCATCCATTCAGGCCAGATGATTCAGGACAGTTGGGAGTTCCAGCAGACAGTACTGATTTTGCACAAATTTTATGCACTTTAAAAAAAAAATCATCTTTAAAAAAAAAAAGATTTAGGGACTATTTACTCAACACAAAACCCGAGATTTTGCAGGCAAGGCAGCAAAGTGATTTACAGAGCCAGTTTGTATCAGATCATATTTACTCTGTGATCCAGCTCCTTCCCTCTGCAAATGACTAAGGGGGGAGAAACAAGGTGGAAAACAGTTTTTAGCAATTATTTTTGGAGCTCAGTTTTCAAACTCCAAGCACCTTTGGAAACCACCATCAAAAGTCACTGTTGCTTTTACATTAATTGGGTGCACTGTAAGGCCCAAGGCAGAGCTATTTAATACTCCTCAGTAGAGTAACAATATTTCCCTGACCAAACTGTTTCTTATATTGGCCTTTTAAAACTTATTTCATTCTTGATGTCTTTAAACAAAAAAACCCTAAAATTCTGGATACAAATCTACACAGGACACACTGGTGGGTACCTTGCATAGGATGGTTCAGGACACACCGACCAACCACAACAGCAGGAAAACAGTTTCAGGCTTCCTTTCTCAAGGTACTCTTGAATAAACTTTACTGAAAAAAAGAGTTTTCATGCTTTTTGCAACCTTTCTTCCAAAGTAAATCCTATTTCTCTGACCCATTTCTCCTTCTTCTGTTTTTCAGTGGCTGTGGCTCATCTGCCAGTTTTCATTTACTTTCTAAAACTACCCTGGAAGCTATCTAACACTGTCAGAATAAAAAAGTTCCAAGTCCTGGTGTTCCTGCTGAAAGTTGCACCCATAACTGCTTTCCTAATGAGTGCTTTAATCCTGCTCCACAAGTGCAGCCAACTGCTACGAGCTACGGACCAACACTTGGGGACAAGGGTTGGTGGTGATCATGGCAGTGCTGGCTTAACGGTTGGGCTCAATGATCTGAAGGGTCTTTCCCAACCTAAATGTTTGTATGGTTCTATGACTCTCAAAGAGCTGAGGTCTCCTGGATATATATCTCTGAGAGTCAAGAGCAAGGCAAGCCCTGGGAGAAATTCAGGTAAAGGCAATCTACACATACATGTATCTACACATATATTATGTCTATACATCTACGGCTGGACCCCAAAATGAGCTATCAGGCAACTTCAGCAGCCTTCCTGCCAACTCATTTCTTCCACAGTGGGGATTCACGTTAGCTAGCAGATCTCACAGCTGCTTCCAGACCCACACACTGCCTGAAGACCTAAGGTTGACCCAAAATGCTTAAACCGTGTCTCACAGTCCAGCAGCCCTTCCCACCTGAGCAAACCTCCTAAGACGGAGGTGTATTTCACCTAGATCAGCCAAATATATGGGAAAGAAAAGTGTCAAGAGTTCAGTCTAACCCTGAGCAACTTCATCCAGCTCTGAAGTCAGATCCTGCTTTGAAGCTGGGCCTGTTTTGATCAGAGGCTGGCCAGGTGACCTCCAGAGACACCTTCCTTAACTATACTGTGATTCCATGTTCTAAAAAAGCAAATAAAGTTTTCTTTCACCTAAGAAATCCCAATGTTATATACATTTTACTTAGGATCCCATGCCTAAGCACTGAAACAGAGGTGGGAGAGCATGGACACAGTACGCTGCACTCCAGAGCTCCCAGGCTGTGACAACCTTCCCACACAGATCCTGAGAAGCAGATCTAAACCATATCTGAAATCATTTTAAATTAAATTCGGTGGAAACTGAGAATCTCAGGAGGAAAATGCAAGTTTCTCACTTGTGTTTCTGACCTCCTTCTGACCTGCACCTAATGCTAACCAGGTCAAAGCACAAATTCAACACAATTCCTTCTTTTTTTCCTCTGCAAGCATGTTCTGCTTCTGAACAGAAAGCCAGCAGGATGGATGGAAATACTTGTACTATTTGCATACCCTATAAAGCTCTGAATTAACTTTATCAGCTCAGGACAAAAGATCTGGAGAACACTGTAAGCAAACATCTGCTCAATATACATTCACCATTAAAAAGTAAACAGTAGGATTTGCTCCATAAGGAACAGGTTGAAAATTATCAGAGTACTACACATCACATAAACCAATGGCATGGCCTAGAATACTCTGTAAAGGAATGATCACACCAGCACAAAAAACAGCTCTCAAGCATCAAAACGGCTTGAATGATGAGGGATTAGAGTATAAACATGGAATAACACTCACAAGGAGAGAGTTAAAAGACTGAGATGCTGAAAATGTTTGACAAATGTTTACAAAATAATGAATGATATACAAAAGATGGATGGGGAGCTCCTGCTTCCAGTAGACCAACTCCAGAACAAGAGTCAATGCAACTTAAGGTGGGGGAAAACCTGAGCCAATTGAAGGAAATACTTTTAACAACATGGGTAAATATATCATAGAATCATGGAATGGTTTGGGTTGGAAGGGACCTTAAAGACCATCTTGCTCCAACCCCCTGCCATGCACAGGGACACCTTCCACTAGACCACACTGCTTATGGAAAAATTATTTTCTCTTGGTGTTTTGCTGGGGATTGGGTAAAGATAAAGGCAGAGGCATCATCCCCAGCTCTTGCATGGCCTGTGCAAGAACTATGAACAGCTACTGCTCCCTGCAACAGGGCTGAGTGGCTGATGGGACATCTGGTGTGAGGCTCCCCTGCATCCTCACGTGTCCAGCGCCCATATCTTTAGGCTGAGAATGTCTCCTGCTGCCTAAGCATGAAAGCTGGACCAGGAGCAGTTTTGCCTTCTACATGATTCCCTGAAATACCCAAGATACTGCTTTATCTCAAATCAGAGAAAAAAGAAAAGAAAAAAAAAAAAAAGAAAAAAGAAAAAAGAAAGTTTTGTTAGAACTGCCCTATACAGCCAAATCCTGAGACTGGAAACAATTCAGATGTCTACGGTCTAACTGGGATCTTAATTTGATTTTACAGCAGTTTAATCCCTTTGAATTCAGCAGACTTCCTTCTACAGTGGTGTAAGAAAGAAAAAAAAAAAAAATCACGCCATGTGTCTTTTCCTAGGCAGGTGAGCTTCTGTAGTGTGATGGAAATGAGAAGATGAATGTCAGAAAGTGGGCCAAATTCTTTTCTGCGTTAAACAAGCATGAGTGAGAGTAGGATTTTCTGTAGGAACTGAAGCTGACAGCATGTCAACCAGCACTCATTCAGCTGGGAGGGCTGGGAGAGATTATTTAAAGTTGTCAGCTCCTTCCATGCCTGGCTTTTGGCAACTCTTCTTGTCCCTCTCCACTGTATACTCTTTATACATGCTGTTTTAAATTAAGAAACTCAAGTGAGGGAACTGAAAGGTAAACTTAAAGAAAACAATGCAGAAACAAATGCTTTGACCCATTTTATTTTATTTTTTTAACTTTAAATCTGCTAGATAGGGTGCTTGCAAGCACTGACAGGTTCTCTGGTGTACTCCAACCGATGCCCTGTTGTTACTTGCTTCACTCCAGTGCTTACTCTGGCAGCTAAAAACACCCAGAACTAGAGTTTGGTTCCATAAAACTGGAACGGAACAAATAATTGATAACAAATGAGATTTGCTTCCCTCTCATCTCAATCTTCTGCTAATAACCAGGAGAAGGCAAGGCTGAAATGTAGATGAGCCGGCCCCTGGCGCTGTGAGAATGCCCAGGGTGAGCAATACATCACTTGGAAAGGTTTTCATAGGTGCTTACATTATGGGCATTTCTAGAAGTCTGCCAGCATGAATCTGCTCTGTGCAGTTAAGCTATTACAGCTTCATGCCTTGGTCTGAGCGTTTTCACAGGGATACTCCCTGTGTCCCATCCCTAGGCCGACTGCCCCACTGCCATCTATCTTCTTTCTGCCCCTAATTTTGTCAGCACAATCACTGAGGACAACTGAAGGAATAAACTGCCTGTTTAATTAGTCCACTGTCTAATTACTGTAGATATCCTTAGTAATAAAATCCCAACAATACGTAAAAGGATAAGCCAAGGTACTTCCGATGGCAATTACTTCCCAACCCATGGAGCCGAAACTCCAACTGGCAAAAGAACTATTTGTTTATAATGCATTTTTTACTTTTAAAACTTCACAGATACTTTATAAACTTGAGGCAGAGAGTGTGTCAGGAAGGCTTCTGAAGGAAAGAGAGCTGGTTAGTATGGACTCCTGTGCTGGGGTCCCTTTTCTATTCAGCTATAACAGAGATAATATTAGAGTGATCTGAAAAAGAAGTGATAATATGGTGCAAGTGCTGTTTACCCTTACTGATTTCACTCTTTTCAGCTTCCTAAAAAAGCAGCATCGTTCCACCTATAATGACATTAACAGCACAGCTCTAAGTCAGCATTTTCTAGGAGGTTTTACGGATGGTTCCACTGTGAAAGGGGACTTGGCGTTACGTGGGTGTAGGTACAAAAAGACAACTCTAACAGCATTCCCCGAGCTGATCCAAAGCCTATTAAAGACAACAGGGATCTTTCTTCTGGTGCTCACAGGTGCTGGATTAGGCTCTGCCTTACTCATTTTAAAACGATCCCCTCCTCAGCTCCACTGCTACCTGTTGCAGATGTTCAGCTCCAACTCTCAGAATATCTGAGCAGGGCAGCACAAGCCCATGTATGAGGGTAGGATAAACACCTCCAGCTTCTGCCTGCAAATCAGCTCAAGGAATTCTTTAAAGAAGAGAAGAATCCTTCAAGCAAATTAGCATTTTGCCTACGGGGCTTGCACGCACATTTTCACCCCGTTCTATTTTATATCAGTATTTTGTCCACCTTTATTTCCATTTTTTGCATGCCTCTTTGCTCTGTTTAGGAGCTGGGGATCCACACGTGGGGTGAAGATCCACATGAACACAACTATTAGCTGAGCTTGAAGCGCTGGGAGATGTCAAGGTAAACATTTAAGGACTGTTTTCCCTTTGAAGCCCCCATGTATAACTCTACGATACTATTGACTCAAGAAGTAATGCTGAACACTGGAAGTGTTCAGTCAGCATTTTAAACTATTATGAGCTACCTTCTGAACCATTGCCAAGTTAATAGACAATGAAAGATAATGAGCTTGAAATTGGGTGTTAAATTGCATTTTTGGTTCTCTCCTTTTTTCTTGAGGTTTAACTGTTTCCTGCAGAAACAACATCATCTTTGATGTGTCATTATGGAAATGTCTATTTTTAGGTCACAAAAAAAGTCAAGGCGTGGGCTGAACCCTCGCTGCTCCTGCGAGGGGTCGAAGGCAGACGAGACACAGCAGGACCCAACACTTTCTGGTCCCCAGAGGGAGGGAGGTGGAGGGGAGAGGTTGGTTCTGCTGGCAGTATGAGACTCCAAATTAAGGAGGATATTACTCGCCTTGCTCATTAGCAACGTGCCTGGACAGCAACAGCCAAGGAACGCGCAAGGAACCACGCTTGTACTGCACGGGTTAACCCAGGGAGCATTTCCATGCACCCCTTTAAGGACTTTGAGCTGAATTCAGGTTTTTTTACTACTGAAAAACCTCTGTCATGCAGGGGTGACGTGTATCCAACCTACCCACGGCAGAGCCAGGACAGTAAAAGTCATAAACTGCTGTAAATGTACATATCAGCATGCGGAAAATAGCAGTTATTCTCCTAAAAGCAGCATTGTGTAATAACAGCTCTTCACTGGAATAATACATTTAGTGCCTCATCTACAATCAAATTTAAAGAAAGAGAAAAGTGTGACTCCCAGAAGCATAAATACACCACCTAAATCCATGAAAGTCAGTCCAGCATTGAACACTCAAGCAAAACCTGAATGGAGGGTCTGTCACTGAATCTGGACTTTCTCTACAGAAATTACTGAAGAGGACATGATAAATACCATGATAAATAATTACACTCCTGATAAACTTTTCTGCTCAACACACCTTACGAAAAAATAAAATAATCATAATTACGAAAATCGTTCAAATCACTCCAAAAGCCAAAGAAATCTTACCTGATACCTGTCACCTGCATTTTTTTTAAGATTAAATTAGGACGGGGAGGTAGGCTTATCCTCATTAGTATAATTGTAGGATCTTTCTTTTATTTTCCTTTTAAACTAATGAGTTGCATTAATCCAGGTTCATTTTTATAAGCCTCTTGGGTCCAAATGTAAAGGACAGTCATTTTAGAAAACAATAAATTAAAAAAAAGCATGTAGCATGCATTAAGTGCACGTATTTCATAAGACCTAGGTTAATACAACTGGCATCTAGTTTAATTAATCCTTGTTAGTGTAACGACTAATATCCCTCCCTAGTATGTTTCCTTTAAACATTAGTATGTTAATTAAATGTTGTTTTTTTAAGGGCTTTTTTTTTTTTTCCTTTGTACTTCAATATGGCATTATATCATCTAAAACTATTCCGAACAACTACCTTATAGAGATGTTTCCTTACAATATCTGGTCTCTTGCAGAAATTCTGAAGCCTTTTAAAAAGCTGTTCAGGTGTAGAATACAGATATTCAGCTGCAGGAAAAACAGATACATTTTTAATGAAACAAAAACCTCAAAGCACACACTCGATATTAGTCACTTTACTAATTAAAAATGCATATTGCTCTGTGCCGCCTCGTGTTTTACATTATTTAAGCATGATTTTATAAGGTTACCTCAGCTCACAAGGATGTTTAATGCTAAATAAGACTGTGTAGTTGTGCTGTTTAGACATCTCCTTTGGGTGATTAAAATACATTATTCTAATGTAACACAATGCATATGTGATACATTTAGTGATGAGATTTTTCAAAGAACTGGTACTACATTAGTGTGTATCCTGTACTGCAGTTGCATACTATTAAGTATTAAATTGTTTAAATAATTTGGTGTGATTTTCAGGCCTTGCCTTTTTTTTTTTTTTCCCTTCTGTGCATCAAAAAAAAAAAAAAATCTGCAAACCATTGCAGCATCACTGACCTTTTAACAAAAATCTATCATTACGGGTTGTGTATGCTAACAATGAAGAATGCTATTTCAAAACTTGCTTTTGTGTTATCTTAAAAGAACAGATGGCAAATATAAACTTCGTCTAATGTATTAAAACACATAAAATTTTCCTTAACACTAACATGTTGGCTTGCCAAATAAACAATTGCTTTCGCTCAAGTTTACCCTGAAACTTCGGATTTCAGCAGGAATCACGTCATTACGCTCCAGCAAAAGGAATATGGAACAGAGCAGCTACCTGGGAATATCTCTGGGTACACCAAGGCTTTGGGACACAGCGGGTAACAGCCACAATGCACAGCTTCGATCCTGAGGATTAGAAACCATAAATACACAAAAATAGACGTTAGTCAGCCAAAAACTTATTTCGGTGTAAGAGTCTTGAGGTTGCCTACATGAAGCAAGAGGGAAACTTTTTTTTTTTTCCCCCCCCTTCAGCAGCACAATCCTTCTAAATGCCAAAGTTGCTCTTTTTAAAGAAAATTTTATTGATCATATGAATTACATAGAACAGAACAGCGAGCATATGTTTTGTTCGCTGAATAAATCAAAGCGCAGCTCTGCATTTTTTTGTTTTTTAAATACTGTTTAACACATTTTATAATCAGCAGACAGACACATGTAACAACATGGTGAAGTATGGACGGCTTTGCTTAATAATGCTGCCGGAAAACAAGGGCACGTTGGCTACGCCAGGGTGCCCACACAGACACACACATCACCCTCACCTGGCACGGCAGAGACTCTCCTTAGACTTCCAGACTCCAAAGGTTACAGCTAAATATAGCCCAGGAACAACTTTGCAGCGTGCTCCAGGCTGGGATATTCGAGCTTATTCACATGCTTTGGATAATTTCCTTTATTTTTTCAGGGCATAAACTGTTGTATTTTTTTAATAACCACCGATGAAATCCCTTTGCCAAAGAGCGCGCGGGGAGCTTTGTACTTCTGCTTTTTTTTTCTTTTTTCTTTTCTCAAGGAACAATTTACATATCTCCTGTAACATCAAACCCAAATATTTTAGAATTGCACCACCATGGCGCAAAGTTTTCCAGTAGCGGATCTAAAGCAAAAGTTGCCCCTCTTGGTGCTCGCACTTTAATAACTGAACGGGTTAAGGCAGCCAGGTTTCAGTTTATTTTTTTTTTTCGCATAATGACCGTTGATCTGACATAACGTCCCTCCAAAGATACAACTGTAATTTCTGTTGGCCAGAAATTACACACTGAAATTCAAAACACTTCTTAAAATATGTTTATTTTATGAGAGGCTTTGAATTTCCTCCAACATGTTGACCATACGAGGACTTTATTTTTAACTTCAGTTTCCCTCACCCAGCCAGAATAAAAAATCTGAAATCTTGTCAGCGTTCACCTTTTCTACTTTCAATGACAATCCAAAAGGGTTTAGATACCTTCATGTGCATATTGGGTTTGGTACTTTATTACAGGTGCCCTGAAAGAACTGAATTTCCTTTAGATCTACTCAATTTTAAACAGGGAAAAAAAGAAAATAAAAAATAACATACTCAGCTTTCATGCTAGAAAACTATGCATATCCACAAACCCCAAAGACACACGTTTCTCTGCAAATGTTTTTGTAAGTAATGATTGCTGAGGTTTTTTTTCATAAACTTTTAAAATTTTTAATTTATGTTGTTGTTTTTTTTTTTTTTCAAATAACATATGCACTTCAGATTGCATTTTAAACATTAACAACAATTTCAAAGTGTACATCGTCTAGCACTATATTTTTTACCAAAGGGAAATGTTTCTGATGTGTGATTTAATTGATGATTTCAGTTCTTAAATATTGTGTCATATGTCAAAGCAAATAGATTTTTAAAGTTTTCTTTAATCTAGGAGGAAAAAAAAAAAAGAGTGAAACTGTGGACATTTCAGTAATAGCTCAGATCACTAAGTTATGTTAAAATATTTGCTTTTTAATCATATCGTCTGCATGGAAAAAAAAAAAAAAAAAAAAGGAACAGCTCCCTAAAACAAAACTGCAGGCCAAGATGGAATCTGAGTCATCGTTTGAGTATGAAATTCCCCCTTACGAGAAACCTCTACCAGGATCATGAATTAGTAAAATCAGAATTTAATGCCTCCCTACTTTGCTGGATGAAAGTTAAAAAATTTGGAATTCTTTCATTTGCAAATGATCCTATTTGCATTCTCATTTTCTACCTTTCTGCACCAAAGTTCACGTGGATTTTCTGATCAGTACTTATTACACATAATAAGTCTTATTACAAACTGTACACCTTTCAGATGCCAAGACCTACAGACCAGACCAAACTGGGCAGAGCACACATGGACTCAGGCTGTGGTCTGGGGATGGACAGGGAATCTTTTATTTTCCATGCATTTCTGTGCTTTCCCAGAAAAGTATCATATCATAACAATATTACAATTATTCTTCATTTCAATCCTTAAGCACTACTAGTTAAATAATAAATAGAGTTCCGATTGATCTATTGTTAAAATGGCTAGTAAATGGCCTTTTTATTCCAATTAACAAATCATCTGCTAAATCTATGAATCTTAATATTCAGGTCTATTCACTTCAATTCATACAATTTATCTGCAAATAGTTGTTGGGCTTTTGATTCTAAATATAATTAGCTGATAATTTTGCTTGGCTGAATTACTTTTCTGGAGGGCCTGCTAAGGCTCTCAGTCGCATTATCTAGCAATAATGAATCTGATAGGTGAAATTTTTTACTGTAATGAGGATGAGACACAGTTGTGACACCTGAGTCTAGTAATAACAGAAGACTGCTAATTATCGACAGCACTTTTTTGTGTGATGCACAGAGAAAAAAAAATCCCTCATTATTAAAAAATAAAAAGTTACAATTATAAGTGACACCGGAGGAGAGTAAATAAAATGGAGTGATTAAAACATTGCTGCTTTAAGGGTGTTTTTAATTAAGTGGAAATGCTAATGTTGTCATACTTAGCAGATGGGATTAAAATTAGTTATTGTAAGTAACTCATATTTTATGTTATGGTTTCCACAGCATGTCTACAAGATCTAAGAAAGTGATACATTCCATAAGACATTTAAAAAATGAAATTCTCATAGTCTTTACAGCTCATAATAATGAACATCATGAATAAACTATTGAAAAAAAAAAAATCCTGCCAAGGCTTTTACCATCGTGACTTAACTCGCATGGAATGTAACCATAATGTGTACTGGGCTGTTGGAATCACACTGCTGGTCTGCCTTTGTCTTTTGCTGATTGCTGCATTTCTGATTTCCTTCACTCTCAACAATAACAGAAGTTTGGTGCTTGGGCAGGCATCCAACATCAAGTGTGGTGTCAAGAAGGTACAGCTTTGGTGCAAGGGAAGATGATGACCACCCACCAAGGTGATGTTCTAAACGAAAGCACAGGATGCATCATGTAACTGCAGATAAAAACCTAATTGCACACTTTCTCCTACTTTATTTGTGTAAAATTTTCCATCTGCTACATCTAAAGATGTCTAAACTGTTAGTATCAAACCTGCATTCAGCTGCCAGCTGTGCACATTAAGCATTGCAAAACACTAAGTAAATGAGGCAGCATAAAACCGAGTAGTACTGGTCCATCTGCCCAGTACTAGTAGGGACCCCCATACCTGGTCCTTTTAAAGCACCACACTGCTGCTCAAATTGATAAGGAAAATACTTAATAACATGCTTTAAGAGCCTTGGTTTAGAAAGCTCAATTTGCATTTGCTATCATGACTTCTAAGTATCGGAATCTGCCTACTACTAGTACAAGTTAATGCTTTTCATCTCTCTTTCAAATGCTCTTTGAAGAACTTTTAA
>NW_020955487.1:585541-628041 GCF_003031625.1 Empidonax traillii | reverse complement strand
GAACCAAAAGTCATAAGTAAAGTCTTGGCCTGACAAGTAAAATAAAAAAATGCTTACCATGTTTAATAATTTTAATTTTACAACAAATCAGTATTATTTAGGTTTACAACTAGGAAGATTTTAAACACATTCTTTCCACTAAGATAAGAAAATACATACGTGAAAGCTACTTATGGAAGTATCTATTTTATGTGAACTTTATAGTAAGGAAAAAATGGAAAGGTACCTGGAACTTCACTGAAAGTCTCTCCGAGGACGGACACATGGAAAGGCAGATCTTCCTCTTTCAGCTTCATCAGGACTTTAAAGAAAGTTTCAGGGTCTTTGTCATGTTCCCTTAAAAGAAACAGAACTTATCTCAGTATCATTTGCTTGTGGAATTGTTTGGGGTTTTTTTCATCAGAACAATATTCCTTTTAAATTGTACTTTTGGGGACTAAATGTCCTCAGTGTAATTTCTCTCTTTTCTTTGCTTACGCTGCATGGCTGAACATTTTCCTCAGCAAAGGATCACAATTTCATCAGATTCTTCTCTCTTGCCTGTCTTAAACTGATTCATTTCACTCTTCAAATTACCAAGTGAGAAGGACCAAGTAACATCTCACTTAACTGAAGGCAAATGCATTTTTAAAAAATTGGGTAGGAAGAAAACTACTTTTTATTGTCTGTCAAAAATATGTATATGACTTCCATTGCAGTTTACCCTTTTTTTTCAGGAGAAACAGGTTAATCAAAAACTTTCCCTAAACGCACAGGATTTCCCAAACTGGAATTTTAGGAATCCATGCTATATTCATGAAAAGCTTCCAATCCATTCAGTGCTTTAGGTAAAGAAAGGAATAAACTACCTACCACAAGGCATTTTCTACCTTTAGATTTTTAAGAACTTAACTGGAAGTTAGAACATAAGAAACCTGTACTTATTTATAATTTCAGCTGGAGATAATATTAAAAGTTTGTATGGGTATGACACTCAATTACATGAAACACAATTCAGGTTTATGTAAAAATAAAGCAACTCCCCAATTTGCTAATCTATCTCCTTTACTAGCACAAAATGAGAGGTTCAAAAGGTATCACAAATGATCTAAATTTCCAAATTCCATAATTTATACTAAAAAAGAAACGAGATAATTTCCTCACTCTAAGGTGAATATTATATCTTGCATTTAATTACTCTGCTTTAAATTATTGTATTTCAGACAGATGTGCACCATATGCTTTTAAAATATTTTTGTTTTATTTATTATTTAGAAAATTCCACCTTTTTCCTTCCTGTATTGAGGGCAAATCTATAGCTCAGCTGTCCCAGTGTCTTTCTTCACAGAGTAATTTTGCAGAATGAATCTGTAGGTCTGTGACTCTGCTATATGAAAGATTAATAATTATATCATTCAGGAAATCTGAAGCCGAATGACATCTGCAGCTCTACACGTGTTAATTTCTCATTCAGTCAATATTTTTGGTTTAGGGAATTAAAATAAATTAATCTTATAATTAATGTGACTTCCCTAGGCTGAGAAACCTTCAGGAATTGGGGAGCTTTCAGAATTAGTAGCATTTTCTTAAAATAAAGCCAGACAATAATCACTTTAAGAAGTCCTCCATCCCCCAGATTTGTTTTGTTCCCAATAATAAGGAGGAATGCAACGGCATAAGCTCCGTAATTTGTTTCACATCTGTGAACCAGGAGTTTTCACGGCGGTTCCAGTAACTGAAGTGGATACGAGCACTGGCTTGGAGAGTGGGTTTCTCCCAGTCGCAAAGATCCCAGATCCCAGATCTTTGTCTATTAGTTTACTGCAGCCTCTCTCCTAAAAGAGCCACCTGTTTCTGGTAGGTAACTTCTGTGCAGAAACATGCTGCCAGCCAGCATTCAGTTCCCTCCAAATGCCCAGCTCGCGGGACACGGGATCGCACATATACAGGATTTGGATCTGGCTGGAAAGGAACATCCCTATTGCAAATGCTTGCAAGAAAAAAAATGGCCTTGATGCTGGGAGTCAGCGAAATTCATCACAAAGTTTTCCCCTTAGCCTCAGCTTGCCAAGGACAGGTTTTGTGGGTGCTTTATGTGTGATGCTGTGAGCCCACCCCGGATCCGCTCGTCCCCATGGACCGGCGCGTCCCTGAGCCGGCAGACTCCACAGCCACGATGCCGACAGAGATCCTTCCAAGCTCTTCACAGCCCCGCTATCAGCTTCACAGTCACAAAAAGTCCTTCCAGCAAAGGATATGCTTTCCCTCTCGCTTTCCAGAAGAGACCAGGGGTCCCAGAGGCAGCCAAAAGTGGAGGATGCTGTTGGAGCCACATTGTCAAGGAGCTGGCAGGAGAACACGGAGCCTTGCAGCTCGGCGAAGCCACATAAGCTGCACATATTTAGGAAAACTGATAGGAATTGGAAGTTGCAGCTTTGTTTAATAGGTGGGGAAGAACAGAAGGAAAATTTGGCACCCAGAAGGAATGCTGAAAGGGGAAACGTTTCCTCTGCACTGGAGGCTCTCTTATGGGTTTTCTGCTGTAGGTGAACATCCTTCCATGCCCCCGTTAAAAAAATATTTCACTTTTAGGTGATACTCACAGATTTTAATTATATATTTTGTGGCTCTTACAGCTTTTCTATTTGGGAGCTCATCTGATATGATTTATTAGTTCCTGTGACTTCTCCACCCCACAATCCATTTATTTTCAGTAAAGACCTCCAGAAAGCTTCTAGTCCTTGCAGCTACAGACTGCAGTGTATTATTATTCTTGCAGGTTACTACACGTATTAGCTGCTCCTGGTAGAAAGCAAAAAATAGTACAAGACCACCTCTTTGCTGCATCAAAAAGAAGAGAGCTCTGTTTCTTGGCTGACATGGAGAAAATCATATACAATCCAGTCTGCCTTACTCAGCAACAACTGCTAAACACACCAGATTGCCATAGCAGTGATCGTGGAAAAAGATGAACACAATATGGAATGTCTGTTCTGTAAAGATCTGCTCAAAATGATGTGCACTTTTGGCTGCATCTGTTGCATTTTTGAGCTTTATTAAACAGTATTAATTATATATACTCCATTTCCCGAAGAAGAACTGCAAAACAGTATAAAAGCCTGGTATTAAAATGCAAACTTTTTTTTTTTTTTTTTTTAAGATATTATGTTTAGGGAAAAAATCAAGCTAATGTGACTCCAGGGTCTGGCTTTGTTGTTCCGTTGAGGTATTTGAAATGCTTTTGTATTTTCACTTGATTTGATATGCATCTGGTAAAGGAAAAATAAGAACTGGGCATGGGATGAAGATGCTCTAAATTTCATTGCAAGAACATGAAAACACCAGAATGACCAAACTCCAGCTGTAAATGCCCCAAAACAGACACAGACACCACACCTACACTCAGATTTGAGAGCCCTGCCTTGGAAACATTCCACTTCCTTGTTCAGATGCTGCACATTACATTTTTTTGCCCAGCATGTTCTATTTTTGAGTCTAACACCCATTTTAAGAGAGATCTGAAATCTCTCTTGAGAACTGGCTGAGGTTTAGTGATCTGGGCAGGGGGACATGGCTCGGGGTTCAGCCTGATTTAGTGACTACTTTCCTTTGTAATCTGAAAACTTTGAAGAGTGTCCTTGACTGGGGAATGGGAAGGTGGTAGGAGCAGCAGCACCTGTGCTGAGATTCCATTATCTCTGCCTTCGATTCCCTGTTCATAATATGGGCGTGACAATATTATTTCTTCACCACAGAAGGATGCTGTCAGGATTAATTGATGACTTGACATCCCCCTTTTCAGCCTAAAATGATTTTTAAAAAGCAGCTTCATAGCACTACGATGATGCTCCTCTATACAACCAATGGCAACAGGTTCCAAAACACCCTTCTGGTCTTCAGGGATTTTGGGAATTCAGCCTGAGCCCTCGAGCCTTACCCACTGCTGGGACTGGAAGGAGAGTACATGGAGACCAGCTACACTGGAGTTTTTCCCTAAGGATGTAAGATACCCAGTGATGGAGAAAAACATTGAAAAAATATATAAAAAATTAGCAGAATTTGGCCTTTTACATTATTCAATGCATATTCATCTCCTGAATTCACTAAGAGACCCATATGGTAGTCTCTGATTTTAGTTTAATTTTGTTAAGTATATGTAAACTTATCCTACATGGTGATAATCTTAGTTATTTAGGATTTGGAAGAAGGCACATCTAGCAGTGCAATTAGGAAGTAGAAGAGCTGTGGAAAGGAGGCAGGACTTGCTCAAAGGGTAAAATAAATGCAGTATATTAAAGAAACATATTAAAACCTGGGGTTAATGTATTTAATCAGTAACATAAAAGTGCAAAACCAGGGGAGAAAGTCTTAATATTTGAGAAAATACAATTTACTACACATAGTAAGTAGGTAATGCTTGTGAAAGCAACAGCCCTGCCGTGACATCTCTTAGAATCAGAGAATCATTTGGTTGGAAAAGATCTTTAAGACCACCGAGTCCAACCATTAAGGTGCTACATATTCTGAAAGGGTTACAAATAAGCTCAGCTAAAAGCAATATTAAAAGGGTTGATCTTAATCTTCTTAGGACATTTTGCATGGGAGATTTTTCAGCAGGAGAGAATCCCAAATCGTGAGGGCACGCAGTAATATTTCACATTGTACAGTGCCTGAAATCCAAGCAGTTCACACTGAGTGCATCTCCTCCTGCCTCCCCATTTCACAAAATGACCTGAATGTCAGATGGGCAAAGGTGGGAGATGGCATAAAACCTTCAGAAGCTGAAGCAGCATTTGAATTTTTCTAATTTTAAAAATTTTTAGGACATGCAGCAAGAGCTAAAAAAGACTGATTTCTGCCTGCCTACAATGAGTGCTAGAAAATAACTGGTAAAATAGGCCACTGAAGCATCACTCATTATTGAGGAGGCTGGGCAGGAGCTGTGGAGATCAAAGACAAGAGCCAAGAGACCTCCAGGGAGAAGAGAAGGGGACAGAGGACATCAGCCAGGGAAAGGCACGACTGCAGGGGAGCACAGGGAAGGTGTGAGGGGCAGGAATGGGGGGCTGGGGAAGCCCATGAGCACAGAATTAAGAATTAAAAACTGAGGAAATGATGTTTCAAAGGCACAGACATTGGCATGAATGACACTGGTCCTTTACTTTTGGGAAAGTGAAGTAGTGAGGTGTGAGTTTGGCAGCAACAGGGCAGAGGAGACGTGCAAAGCAATGTGAAGGGGAGGAGAACCACTAGAAAATAAACAAAATCATAAAAAAACATAAATATTCCTAGTGGAAACTAAAAAAAAATATGGGGTATCCAAACCCAGGGAGGAAAAGGATAAATACAGGGTAAACAGAGGAGAAAAAGGAAAAGGCATAGGATTAGGAAAACAAGAGAATACAGAAAAAGCAGACTTGGAGACAGGGAGAAGCTACAGAAAGTATTTGTCAGTGCTAGAGAAAAGGTCAGAAAAAAACAGTAAAGCTACAAAATAGGAATCAGAAGAGGAGAACCATGAGGAACAGAATAAAGAGAGAAAAGGCACATGGTGGCAGGAACAGGGAATCACAGCACAGTGAGGATGGAGAGCAAAAGCACCGTGGAGCAACAGGCAGAAAATCTGCAAAAACCCTTGTCAGAGTTCACATATGAGAAAGAAATAACGTGAAGAAAGGCAAGGACAGTCTCTGCCAGGAGCTGGATGGTGCCTTTACCCCAGGAACATTCTTGGTTGGGGTGATAACAGCAGGAACTTGAGGTTCTTTCCTGTTTGGTCTGATCTGGTATGGCCGTGGAAAGGGTGATGAGAAGGCCACAGGCTGATAAGAGGGATCATATGACATCAGTCCCTGTTTCCTGTATCTTCCAGGGCATTCTCAAGAAGTCAAGAGCAGCACATCAATAAATGGTGCAGTCTTTGCCTGAACACCCTACAGAACTAAAAACAAGGCTCCACTTCAGGCCAAACCCAACCTAAAGAACAATATCAGAGATTTTTTCATTGCATGGTACTACTTGCTGTATTACACTTTGACATTTCACATTTAACCTTGAGCTCAGAAAAATCTGAATATAGGTTTACTGTAATCCAACCATGTTAGAAAGTAGAAGTGTAGTCACAAAAAATAAACCTGGCCTTCAAAACAGAGAACTGCAGAATTCTGTTCTGTTCCTGATACTGATTTCCCACGAGACAGCTCTGCCCAGGTTTCCCCATCTGCAAGAAATGGTCTTAAAGGAGCTTTCACATGGTGAGAATCAGAATCAGTAAATACTTTAGTAGAATAATAATCTTCCTCAAGTAAGAGGACTCATGTTACAAGCCTATTCAGTACATCAAATGAAATATATTCTAGTAATTATTTTCACAGAAGACTTTCCTAAATCAAATGACTTTAATATACGTTTTCTATGTTAAGATTGGGGGGGGGGGGGGTGAGAAAGTGACAAAAAAAATTAAAATTCTAATACCAAATTTCTGGTAACAATGCTCATGATAACTGCAAAAGAGAAAATATTACTGCCAGGAAAGAGCTATTAGAAAAGAAACAGGGGAAAAAGAAATAACTATGAAATGCAAACATGAAGAAAAAGTTAATTGCTTTTTGTTTATTCAATTTATCACAGGATTTTCCCCTCTTTTCACATTTCCAAGATGAGGTAGAGGTAGACTGTAAATATGTAGTTAAGTCCAGTGAGTTTTATTTTTCAGCTGATCTGCTTTATAAAATGTCTTTGCTGTAATTGTGCCTCTAAACATTGTCTGGCATCATCAGCATCAAAAGTTACCACAATATCTAATACCCCCTCAGTTCACAGAAAATGGAGTCAAGTAGAAGAAAATGCTTTTGCCGTGAAGAAAAAAGGACCCTGCAGAATAAATTTCAGCTGGCAACTGGAGGTCCTACAAGCAAAAAAAGGTCCTAATCCTTGCCTGTGCTTGCAGAACACCTCTGCAAGCCAGGAATTAAAAAATGGCACTGAAGAGGCAAAAAGCAGCCAAACAGTACTGGCAAAGACAGTGTTTTATTTTCCATTAGAGCCCATGACGTATTTACAGTGAGGAGTGTGTATTTTATCCTCTGATTTGTTCAAATCATAGGCCTGAGAAAAATGGGTGGCCTTTTGCTTTACGCTGGAAAAGCATTTTCTCCTATCTCGTGTTATCTACAAGAGATTCATAAAAAAGGAAAAGAAAAAAAAGAACCTTGGGAGTTTATTGTTTAGATTCTTCTTCTCCCCTCACAACTCATGATGGAAAAACTCAAAATAAAATATGGCACGTTCTCCAATCAAAGAAACCTCCGGATCAGCATCAGTCATGGAGCCTCCTGCTTATTTCCTAAAGGGAGATTAACCTTTGAAGACAAAGACTGGTGTTTGGTCTCAGTTACCTTGGTGTAAAAATCAATGATGCCTTTCATTTCTTTTACTCCAACTCGGCCAGCCTGGCTGTTCCAAAGTAGAGGATTCAGATTAAAAAAAACCCATTTTATTTGAATTTGCAACAAAACCCAGTAACTGCTATGGACTAACCCCAAAAAGTTTATTTTTAAAAAATTAAAATAACTACCTTTAGCATTCTAAAGATAACATAGGAAAAAGGTTTCCTGTTGTTGGGATGAGATAAAATACCTGAGTGACTCTGACAGCCCTGATAACCATATACAACATATCCAACTGTAATTCAACTATAAAATACCATAAAAAAGTCATGTAATGGTAACAATAAATGGTTATGAATAGCATAATAAGTAGATAACCATGTACTCAAGTGGTTCCTTTAAAGAACAGAAGAAGCCGCATATAAATATAAATTTTTATATAAATTACTACATAAAAACTACATTACTACAGATTTGCCTGGGAATGGTGATCCTACCTTACAAGTGGCTCCATGGCGGATTCACATCACCAAGATACTTGCCTGGGTCAAACACTAAGTGTTGGTCTTTACAGATTAATACCCCAAAAGAAATTAGCTCAGGTACCTGAGATAACTCATCCTTATAACAGCTCCCAACCAGGAACTTTCCTGGCACCAAGACCAAGGCTTGAAACTCATTATTCAACAAGATAAAAGTAACTCCAAATCTCACTGCTTTCAGAACGAGGAATCAACTCACTGAACTGAGTCAGGTTTTGCACAGACAGCTGAGGAAAAGCAGTGATTAGAGGACAAAGGGAGGGGGGAAAAGGGTGAAAACAGGCAGAAAAAGAGAATGGGGAAGAGAAAGGAAAGGGACAAAAGTCAAACAGTGTTGCAAGAAGAGGAAACTAATTAAAAAGAGCTTTAAAGGAAGAAACATAACCCTCCTATTACTGGTGAAAATAAGGAGGAATATTAGATCACTTGCTTATGAAATATTTGATTTTTGTCTCCTGAAGGCTATTCCCATACTTTGGTCCAGGGAGCTGTGAATTACAATGGGGGCTGATGGCACCATCTGCTAAGTTAGCCTGGGACTTTGTATTACAAAACCTCTTCTGTCCTTGCTTATGATGTTTCCCAAAACTAAGGCTTATCTTGGACTATAATCTTCCAGAAAAGTTCTGCCCAAAGTTTTCCAGAACATCCAAGAACAAGATGAAAAAAAAAACGAAACACAACACTACCTAGTAAAACTGCAAAGCATTATCTTGGATGTATTAAATTTTAAATAAGTCTCTGTTTTGGGTACTTGAAAGTCCTTTTGTTTTGAAGTAAGAACTGAGTATTTGGATGTATTTGGTTTTCAGTCCAAGATATGCTTTTTGCTGCACATGCTGGAAATCTTCCTAAAAGCGTAGCCAGGCCTTTGGAAAATGTCTTTTTGTGCCTGGTCACTGAACAATGCCCATGTCTTGGGCACACCTTAGGCTAAAGCTGAGCAGGACAGTCCTACTGCTGCAGGTCAGGCTGCCAAAACCCAGACAGGATCTAATATCTGAACTAAGAATACAGATTCTGTCTTCACTTTCAATGACTCATCTGCTGCACTCAGAATAAAATGACTGGACTGTGCAGATTAAAGAACTGGTTCATGTGCATTGAAAATAAGGAAATAAACAAGAAATATATACAAGCAATAAACTTTTCTAGTTTGATTAAAACTCTTAGATATGAACCAGAAAAAAAGTGAGATCTGCTCAATATGACCAGCTTTGAAAGAAAAGCATTGCAAAGAAATAGGAAACTGAGTGAAGAAGTAAGGGAGATGGGGAAAAGACACAACACAAGGCCAGTTCATACTAGGGAAAATGGAAAACCACTGTAAGAGACCAAGGAGACAACATGGATTGGACAAGGGGGCTTTAGGAGAAAACAGGGACCAGGGTGTTGCAGAAGGTCCCTTGCAGAGACAGGGAGGGAAAGGATGGAGACAGAGAAAGGCTGAGGAATTAGAGAAGAATGAGATGCAAATTTGCTGCACTTGACTATGTATGAGGAGATGCCCAGGGAACTGAGCCTGGCAAGGACAGAAGGAAGAGGTTTGAAAGGCCAAAACCAGATTAGGTGATTGGAGTAGAAAAGGACTGCTTTGATAGCCATAGGTGGAAGAGCCTTGAGAGAACTCCTTAATCCCACCAGCTCACATGTGTTTCTGCTCTAAGACCTGGGTTTCACAGCTGTATAAGAGGAGAAAAGACACCATAAGATGAGTTTTCTGCCATGGGAAGAGGGAGAGCCAAGCTTACTGGAGCTGTTAGGGCAAACTGTGATGTATCTGTTCCAAACTTAAATGATCCTCAAATGTCCAGGTGATGCAGTTGTAGTCTTACATTAACTCAAAATCAGTTTCTCAGTCATGGCTCAAGCATTTATTGTAACAGGTTCCAGAGGATGGCAATAAAAAGTGGCTACTTTGTCAGGGTCAGGATAGCACAGAGGGAATCACAGCACCATAGAATCATGGAATGGCTTGGGTGGGAAGGGATCTTAAAGCTCATCTCATTTCAACTCCTTTGTCATGGGCAGGGACACCTCCTGCTAGATGGGGTTACTCCAAACCCAACCCAGCCTGGCTCTGAAGGAAGGTTTTTGTGTGTGATATTTCAGGCAGAACCTTGATATTATTTAACTTTTTTACTATATGTAAAACCACCCCATGGAGTCAAAAACCTCTCACAAGGCTTGAATTTTACTTTTGTTACAGGTAACAGTGCTCTTACAACCTGACATAATGGTTCATTAAGTGCAGCCCAGGTAAGACGCTGCTTCAACCTTGACTCCACAGGAATGGAGAAAGGATTTATACCAAATTGGCCTAAACATAATGAGAAGCAGAATTGGGCCACAGAGCTTAAATACAGAAAAGGAAGTAGAGTGCCTAGTACAAGTGAAAGAACCAAGTGTATTTGGGGAAACAGTGAGTAAAAAAATAAGTTTCATTTTAATGTGATTCTTCTTCAGCCTATTAAGTTCTCCAGTATCAGAATGAAGTCTGCTAAAAGTTAGTAAATAAAGGCTTTCAGGAGAGCTTTATTAAATCACTTATGACTTATCAAGTTAAAACTCCCACTCAGATATCTTAATAAAACTTTCAGAGAATATATTTAATTTTCCTGGAAATCAGAAGCCAGTTACTAACTACAGGAGTTACTGTCGGCTACGCCACCGATCAGCTTCCTTGTAAATAGAATATTTGCCAACAACTTGAATTAGTTCTCTAAAGTTTCAGTTTCTGAAGGTCAAATAACTATGTAGCTGCTTAATAAAGAAGCAAAGAAGTACCTCTAAATATCTCCAAGCTCTGATGGGCTTATATTCTGCTCCTTAGGTGAGGTATTAGCAAAGCTTATTTATTTTCATTTCCAAGGCTTTTATTTGCTCATTCCCTTGTGGTAAAGCTGATTTCCATGATGATTCCCTTCTTAATTTTAATACCCTTTTTACTCATCATATAGACATAAGAATTTTCCATAAAATAATGAAACCCTTCCAAAGGAAATGAAGACAACTAGGAGAGGAAAGTAAACTACAGCTTACTTCTTTTTTTTTTTTTTTTTGCCTTTCCCAATTAATTGATCCACTGTCATATGCATATATGAAAGATTTTTTTTAATGAAAGGAAAATAAGGTTAATTAACATAAAACCCCTCACTCCTTGAGATGTTGAATTTTGTATTTTATCCATGCTGCCTTAAGTGCCTTGATATCCCAGTAATGACCTAGTTCTCCTAATGAGTAACATTAACCCCTGGCTGTAGCTGTCCAGGACTTAATTGTCAACTGGAGCTGAAATAGGAGAGTTTGCCGATCAGCAGGTATGTGGTATATTAACTCATGTCATTTCAGACCCTAATAAATAAATCTGTTGCTAAGGCAACAGGAACATCAACTGTATCACTTTTTTCTTAACCCCCCCCCCTCCTTTTTAAAGGAAACTGCCTTTCACACTGAGCTTTTAAAAAAAGGAAATTAGCTACATGTAACCGTAATTAGAAGAAACATCGTCTCTCATCTCAGAAACATATCTACATTAATGAAAAAAGGCATTCAAAAAGAGGACTGCTTTCTGCTGTGACCAGGGTAACTGAAATTATTTCCCTTGACTGAGGGAATGCGATTTGAAGGATACATCTGAGTGGGAAGAGATCACAAAATATTTCAGCTCTTTGTATTTCTGAGATAGTTCCTCTCTCCTTTCGCGCGCCGCCGATGCCGGCAGAGCAAACTCCTTCGACGATTAATCAGGAGCCCAGGCAATTGAAACCAGAGGAGGAAAAAACACCACTCAAACCCAAATACCTTCACTGCCCTCTGTGGATCTTTTGATATGAGTGGCAAACACGCAATTTTTTTGGAAAGATAAAAGATCAGAGAATCACAGAATAATTCAGGTCAGAAAAGCCCTCAACCATCATCAAGTCCAACCATTACCCAAGCACTGCCAAGGCCACCACTAACCCATGTCCCCAAAATGCCACATCTACACATCTTGTAAATCCCTCCAGGGATGGTGACTCCACCAGTGCCCTGGGTAGCCTGTGACAGAGCTTGACAAGCCTTTCCATGAAGAGATTTTCCCTAACATCCAATCTCAACCTCCTCTGGCACAACTTGAGGTAATTTCCTCTTGTAGCAACTCATTTTTTTTGCCTCAGTTTCTCAACTTCTAAAGTCAGATCCCAACTACTCACATGGAAATACTAACAGATTCAAGGTTTCATAGAAAGGCAAAGGGTACACAAGTGAAGGTAGTACAAATATTTTAGGTTTGTGAGGAAAGATCTTGGTACTCTCTGTTTGGCTCTGGTCTCTCAGCCCCTCACAGGTGAATGTCACAACCCTCACTTAATTCCTGCCATTCTATCACAAGATGAAGTGTTTGTCTTAAAATTTTCAAAACTGATAGGTTTTAATTTAAGTTTGTAGCTACAGGATGATTCTCCTGAATCTCCAGCTACCCATATCTCAATCAGAGAGCAGGCACGAAGGAAACAGAAGAGATGCTCACAAGGCCAATTATCGCTCTTCGAACAGTTACTTCAGGCTCTGCCTGTAACAAAAACACAACAAAATAATCAAAATTCTATCTGGCTTTTCAGCTGAAGAATGCAAAGGCAATACAAATAATTTTTTTTTGCCATTATCAACATTTGAGGTGTTTCCTCCTCTGGACTATCAATTGCCTACAGCCCTTCGAGGAAATGTGCTGTAAGAAAGAATTGATGCTGAGGTGTTCACTATAGCAGAACTTTCACACCTTCATTACATGCTGAACATTTCCACAAGCTCTTAAAAACAGTGATCAAGGAACAGCACAACTTCCACCGGAAAGGTTAAATGTCCCAAATCCCTCTGCTGCAGGAAGACATTTCAAGGTTAGACTTCACTGAATGAACCACCAAAGAACGGACACTTCCAAACTGGCCTTCCAGCTAAAGCTGAACTTCTCAGATTATTGCATTAACTTTCTTATTTGTTATTTGGTTGAGTCACCATCCCTTGGAGGGATTTAAAAGCTGTGTGGATGTGGCACTTGGGGACATGAGTTAGTGGTGAACTTGGCAGCGCTGGGTTAGCGGTTGGATTCCATGATCCTCAAGAGGTCTTTTCCAACCTAAACGATTCTGTAGTATCTGCCCTCAGACTTAAAACCCCAGCTTGCATGAAGATGAAGTTAGACCATTTTCAGGTGTTCAAGAAGGATGGGTGTCAGCTTCTACACAAATGTATCCATGTACACATTCATGAAACAGGTTCATTCACCACATCTCATCTGTATCTCAGCCCTGGTGACCACTGTTTTCTTTGGGAGCATTTTCTTAAGCACTGCTAAAAAAGCTCTCATTTTGAAATTGTTAATTTACATCCTTTGGGCTTTTTCTCCTACCTGGTACCTTCTAGTTAAAGCTGTATAAACCCTTGCATTTTAAGACTATTTTTTCAGTCTGTCTTATTTATTCACCACATCTACTTGTTCTCTGCAGGCTGCTTACAAAGTAGAGGATGCCTGTTGAGCCTAATGGCACTTCTGGGTGATTTCTAGGTGGGCCTCCTATTCTTTCCTATTCTGTTGTCCTGCCACACCTGCAACTTGATGGGATAAGTTTTGGTCCAAAATACTCGACAGCATGAGGAAAATATGAGTACTGTATACTCTCAAGTGCCTCTACATGCAACAGTTTTGAATTGTGAATTCAAACAGTAACTACACAAATTCTGTGTTGTGCTGCCAAGATAAAGAGGAACAAGTTACTATTTAATACTTGTGTTTTATATATATATCTAATATTATATATTATATAATGTTATATATTATGTATAATTTAAAAATATATTTAATATATATAAAATAAATACAAAATACTATTAAAATACCTTTCCAAGGACTCTCTCCAGAGTGAAGAGGACCAGGTCCTCACACTGGGCAGCCACATGTTGGTACAGCACATGGTGACGTCAACGCCACCTTTCCTCCATGCACTCATTTCTTTGTGATAGCCTACATTAAAACCAGACAACTAGGCACAGCACTATCTCTGCACACACACCGGTTTCCCTTACACCAGACATCCTCAGATAATTGTTGCCATCTAGATTTGCGTTTTTCTCTTCTGAATTTACTCATCGTGACTTGCACCGCCGTTCCTCCTGCTCCCGTATCTCCTGCCCCCTGTCCTTCCCCACGCTCTTGTCACACATCGGTAGGTACGACACGAGATAACAGCCTTATGAGATCTTCCACGTGAATTGACAACAGCTATTTGTTTGCATGTGTGTGTAAATTCCTGTAGATTCCCCGTGTGATTTTTTTTTTTTTTTAATCACACCCGTGCAATTAGGGGAAGGAGAATTGATTTGTGACAACTTTCTCTTATCAAGCATTTAACTGCTGAGATGATACAGAGCACACAGGGAGAAAGAAAAAACATAAGGTTTGGGTGAATGACTTGAGTTCAAAGCAGCACTTCAAGTATCATAGAATCCTGGAATGGTTTGTGTTGAAAGGGACCTTGAAGACCATCCAGTTCCACCCACTGCCATGGGCATGGACACCTTCCACTTGATCAGATTGCTCCAAGCCCCATCTAACCCGACCTTGACCACTTCCAGGGATGGGGTAGTCACAGTTGCTCTGGGTAACCTGTGCCAGGGTCTCACCACCCTCACAGGGAAAAATTTATTCCTCATATCCAACCTAGCCTTCACCTCTGTCAGTGTGAAGCCATTCCACCTTGACCTGTCACTCCATTCCCTTGTGCAGTGTCCCTCTCCAGTTCTCTTGTAGCCCCTTCGGGTACTTGGATGAGGCTCTAAGGTCTTCATGAAGCCTTCTCCTCTCCAGGCTGAACAATCCCAGTTCTCTCAGCCCTTCCTCTCAGGAGACATGTTCAATCCCTCTAATCATCTTTGTGGCCTTTTCTGGACTCAGCCCACCATGTCCAATATGGTTGTACATAATGATTTATGGTTGGACTCAATGGCCTTAAACGTCTTTTCCAACCTAAAGGATTCTATGATTCTAAATAGGCATTTTATCACCTTACAATGGAAACCAGTGGGACACCTCAAAGTTCTGATCAAATGTGGGAAGTTTGTCCACTGATCACCAGAATTTTGCCCTCTGTTTCCAGCAAAGCCCATTGGCACAAACGGAAAAGTAATTCCTTGGCACAGCCATTGCAAGAACACAGCTCAGAAACCCATCACCACCTTTTATCCGTATCCTTGGCCATAAGTCATTTCTGTTAGCAGTGCCTTGCTGTAGATGTTTATAAGAAAACATAAAAGACCTGGTGAGAAAGGAGAAAACAAATTACTCTGTGGAGAACCTCGTGACTCGGCTAAAATACTGTCAGTTATTTATCAGCTGTCAGCAGAACTTGCACACTAAAATCCCTGTCAGCCCTCAGAGTCAGGGGGATGGAGAGAAGGGGCAGGGATTGCATTGGAGGGCCTCTTCTCATGCAAAGATATTTTAACACCTCTCTGAAGCAAGAATGTGTCTGCTAGAGAACGGCACTTCTGATTTTGATGCTGTTCCAAGGGGGCAGGGCCTACGTTGGGTTGACTTAGCAGAGGCGTTGGGGCTAATGCTGTAATTTAGGGTGCTGGCGGTCCCTGCGGTGCACCAACACGGTGAGGTCAGCACCACTTCGTTTAGAGAGGTTTTCTGCAACAACAGCACGACTTCACAGAGATTCTGTTTTATGGTTTAGCCAAAGGGGGGTTTTGCTAGGTGAAGGGGAACACAAGAACATTAAAAAAAAAAAAAATTTCTTCCTTTTCTACTTCCCCACCCCCCCCAAAATGAAAACCACATGTAAATCATCAGGGTAGACAATGGCCGTTAAGTATTATTGTATAGGACAATATCTGCGAGCACTTCATGCTGGAAGACAAGCAGGATCCCACTGCCAACGTTTTACACACAAAAAAACCCCCTTGCACATTACAGTACTTGGCTAAAATTAGTCTGCTTCTCGGAGAGCCTCGTGCTAGGCCCAAGAAGGGGGTGCTTTTAACTGCTGATGCCTGAATAAGGCACGCGACGCCTCCGCCTCTAATAAGGCAACGAGTGCTTATTTTTGGCTACACCGCCCAGCCAAGGGGTTGTTTCCAGCCCCTTGTTTTCACCTCTGTCCAGGCTACAGGCTGAGGATGCTCGGCTGTTCAGCAAATGCTAACCCAGCGTCCTTATTTTCTAATTCCCATTCGTCAATTAAAAATAAACCGCCTTATTTTGTTGGGTGAATTTACATAAACCAGTTGCTAAAGCATCCCAACACTAAAGGGTAGGAGTTCAGCCCGGAAGATTTGCATGCAGCATCCTCAGACGGAGGCAGGCGCTTTCGATTTCCATCGAGAGCCTTGCTGCGCTGGAACTCTAATGGGCTTAGAACAGTAAATTTTGAAGAAACTGATTGCTGCCCCCGTAGCTAGTAAATGCCTGCCTGGACCCAGTGGCATTTGAAAAAAGTGTTTTATCATAAAATTATCCCAGCAGAGTCCATTCTGCAAGATAACATCATCATCATCATCATCATCAGTACTCCATGCAGGACCCAACAGCTCTGGCACAATATTGCCAGTCATTTATCTGTTGTCAGCACAGGTTACACACTGTAATCCTTGACTGCCTCGGAATTAGAATGTCTTTGATGTCCCCACAAGAGTTTTTTGCCCGAAGGCTTTACCAATGCTCGGCGGCTCAGTGTTTATTCCTCGTAATCTTCCTCTCATCTCCAGGCTAGCAGTGACAGATGGTTATGGGCCCACAATAGTATTAAGAGTTTGATATTTTTTTTTCCCTTCTCTCTCTCTCTTTTTTTTTTTTTTTTTTTTTTTTTATGCTGTGCTCTCTGTACAACAAATAGCTATCAGACGCGGGCCAGAGAGCTGACATGGCTCGCTTAGGTAATGGCAAACAAACAGCTCGGGTTGATGCTTTCTGTCATTTTCCCTGCTAACCCTGCTTGTTTTCATTGTATACTCTCAAAGGTAAACTATATTAACCTTATAGACTGTTATTAAAAAGATATATCTATACGAGCATAAAGTGCTTTTCTTTCCTCTTTTTCTTACTCTTTTGATTATGAAAGTAATACTGCTGACATATTGAACAAATATCGAATGTCAACATAAATTTTTAGTGTGTGATAATATTCCCCTTCATATAGCTGCGTGTCAGGCGGGAACCCATGGATGATGCATAGCAGTAAATAACCCAAACAAAATTAGTTCTCTTGTCAGCTTCTACCTTGTATGTCCCCAGGCATCAGTAAAATTGACTGCACGCTAGATTTTCAAAATTAGCCCTAATGTTAGCTGTGTGTCTGGCAACCTCCAAGTTTCCAATGTTCTACTATATTACCCGTAAGGATGAATGTGTTACTTTTATATTTTGGCATTTGCTCTTGCTGATGCGGCTTTTTTTTTCTCTCTTCTCCAAATTAAAAATAATTTAGCTTTAACAATAAGTATGTGCATGAACACAATGCTGCATCTCTTTAAGCAACTAACTTTAGGCAATTAAATTAAATTAAAGCAAAAATATACACAGAGAGGAAAGGAATTATTCAATTTAATATTGTTGATTTTATTACTTAGCTTTGTGCTGGTTTATGCAAACTACTGAATAAAATGGAAAATATTTTCCTTCCCTTTAACTCTGCTCTTTTTGAATGCAACATTTGGAACAATTCAGGTTAACATTAAAAAAAAGGAAAAAGAGGAAAAAACCAGCTCAGCATCGTAAAACTTTTTATAAGTGGCTATCTTAAAAATATGCATTTTAAAAATGTGGTTTGAAGCAAAGGGGGATAAAATTCTTCAAAAAATAAAAATGACACTAAGCTTCATACACTTTCCACATCAAATGAAAACATGCACTATCTATCCTTTCAATGCACTAAATTTTAAAATAACCTATGAGAAAACAGAGCATTTCAACATTAGCAGGGAAACATGATTAAAAATAAATGTGCCTCCCCAAGAAAGGCTGTGTCGGAAGTGTGAAGTTGATTAAACAAATCCAAAGACAGATTCCACATCAACTTCCAATCCCTAAATTTTATGTTCAGACATTTAGAGTCAAAGATGAAAATCCCTTTAGGTACCAGATGCTGCAGATCATCTGGGAGAGCTTCTGGAGTTTTAATGTGCTGGAAGTCAAATCCCCTGCAAAGGCGATTTGCCCCGTCGGTGCGCTGTACTTATTGCTTCACCTGAAAACAGTTGCTCCCGGAAAATCTGACCTACTGATCGACCCAGCATCTCTGCAATAAACAGACCATAATCTGTGGATGAAGTGAACTCTAATCAGGCCACATGCAGATTAAACAAACTGCGAGGAATAAAAACTAGATTAAAATGTTCGTGCCCAATACCGGAAGATTATCAGGACATTTTACCTCTTTAAATCCTAATTTATGTAGGAGTCAAGCTAAAGTTTATATGTTTTTAGCGATTATGTGGCATGGTAGATTTTCGTCCGTTCTGAGAAGATTCAGAGATCAGGTATTTGTGTTTAGCAGTTGGAAAAACAGTTTCCCTCTTAATACACTCAAACAGGCTTTCTATTTATGTAACACTGAAAGGGTGTTTTCAAACTGCAGACAGTGGGTTAACATCAGCTGTCCAGTGTCGCCATGTATCTTGACACTTAATCACTTGCATTAAAGTAATTAAGATAATTTAAATAACATTCGATATTAATTGTCATCTGTGGTTTGCTTGATAGGAAAAGAGAGTTACCAGAATTATGCTGTGTTGTAGCAGTAGGGATATCCTTTTCTTAGGGGGAAAAAAAAAAAAAAAAAGAGGAATCATTGCCATCACTGGCAGAACGTCTGGTTAGCGTTACTGAACTGTGCATATTCAACAAATTATTCCCAATAATCACATGTTAGTGATGGGTGTTTCCTCTACTTGTGTGTGCAGTGTCTGTCCGTGTTTAGGAAATTATTTTATACTGGACAGAAGCCACAGAAAAAGGATAAACCCAAATCCATAAATCTTCTGAAGGTACAGTATTTGGATTTGTTCACTTACCACCTGTGAGGCCAGGCAATGTGCAGGGGTCTTTGCTGATAGTCCTGTCCACTCAAGATATTAGAGAGGTTAAAAGTCAGACATTGCTTATCTTCCTCTTGACAGGGATTTGTGCCTTCTGATGCCTTGGCCTGGATGGGTCTCGCCAGGGCTGTGAACGGGGAAGGCAGCCCCTCGTGCTGTGTGGTACCGAGTCCAGCCTGGGACTCACAAAGTCCAGACCCACGGTGCACATCGCTGGTTTTCATTACAGCTCTGCCCTTGTGCTGGCCAGGCAGAGCCCCTGACTGACAACCATCTCCATTTCCTTGAACACCAACTACCCTTTCCAAACGGGCAAGCTTGTGCTCTGGCATGAACCTATTGGGGAAAAAAGAACAAAACAAAACAAAAAAAGTGTATTATATTCATGTTGGCTTTCACTTTCACCTGGCAATTAATTAAATAGCAAACATGAAGGTAAAAACACGGTTGGTATTTTGCAGCCATCCAAACAAAAACTCCACTAGCATTCAGCAATTGATATACTTATTTTAGTGAATATGGTACCTGTGAAATAACATAACAGGTTCCCTGACTGAGGAGACAAAGGTTTCCATTGAACCACATTGCCACTAAGTGACATGCATCAACAGGGAGAGCGAAACTATACACCTGCTAAGATGAAATAAAGCAAATACCTATTGGAAGTAAAAAGGCAATTCTGCCAACAAAGTCTTGGTACTTTTGACAGGACTACAGTCAAGACTGGCAGCAAATACCAAACACACCAGTGTCTGACCTAAGGTGAGTCTATTCTGTCTAGACTTGAGTTCAGCAAGTTGCTTCCTCACATGTCAATGAAGCTGACAGAGAAAAACTGTTTGGTGTCTAATGACATGGATCAATCAGGTACCGTGACATGGAAGTGGGTCTTCTTAGCCAACTTTCCTCACCTGATTTCTATAATGACCAACTGAAAACAATCAATCACAAACTAGAAAGAAAACCCCATCTCGAGGAGAGGACTGAGTTCTACATCCACTGGTAGGATAGAAACAACCATTGCTTTTTTACAGGTGTGAGTAATGGACATCGAGATGAGGAAACTGAGGCAGAGCTATTCATGCCCTTCCTGAGGGGCCACAGGCAGGATTAGACACCACTGGCTCTTCCATCTGATGACCATGCTGCAGAAAACCCTTCCCAACAGCAGGATGCATTTGCACAGTTATATGGAGGCCACTGAAGTAATTTTTTGTAATATATGAAACACAACATTTTATGCAGATCCAGTTTTACTATTTGAATTAAAGTAGTAACAAATTACGATCCTTTCCCGGGAAACACTTGAGTGAAGCTCCTTCAACCAACCATGACTCTTCTAAATTACCATGGATAGAACACCCAAGCATGGCCACCATGGGCTCCTCAGCCTAAATGCCTGCCTGTACCTCCAGTTAATTTACCCACATATTATTTACTTACATGCCTTTCAGTGTGATTATGGTTCTCCCAGATAAGTAGAGACATTTAAATTTTCCGTTTCCTTTTAATTTCCAAATGTTTACAGACTATAGCCTGTTCATTAAACTGTTTACTAAAGCCAACACTTGCTCCACTTTATCAACCTCCTCCACAGTTCTTCGGAGTTTTACTCCATCACAGCTCATCTCTGGGCTGAGAACAAACCACTCCCTTCCCTCTCTGTCAAAACAAATATTCCTGAACACTGGAATCATTCACCGCACCCTGCAAGGAAGCACCTTTAAATGCAAACAGGCCCTTTTTCACCAAAATCGCTACCGAAATACAAACATACACACACTATGTGAGCTTTACTACAGTTGTACTCTTGACTAATTGCTTTGAGGGTTTTTCTTCAAACCCCTAAATCCCCTTTCCCAAGTCAGTACACTGTGTAACTACTGCATGTAATGTGTATTCTTAGATTTGGCCTGCTGTTCCTTGGCATATCATTTTCATGTTTATCTACAACAAGCTGCATTTTTCAAGCCACTGACTAAACCACCTGAGAGATCCACCATTTTTCTGCAGCTCACCATCACTTATTGAAGCTGGTCTGGAGACACAACCACAAAAAGTTCAGCCACGTTCATCCAAATCCATTACCTGTGTTACAAACACGCCTGAGTTAAACCATTCCCATCTCAGTGACTTAGCCATCCTCAGATTCTCTGAGTTTTGGCAGTATAAAGTTGATATGGCTGAATTCCACACACAGAATCACAAAACCATGAAATGGTTTGAGTTGAAAGGGACTTTGGAGTTCCTCTAGTTCCAACACCCTGCCATGGGCAGGGACACCTTCCTCTATCCCAGGTTGCTTCAAGCCCTGTCCAACCTGGCCTTGAACACCTCCAGGGATGGGGCAGCCACAGCTCCTCTGTGCCAGGGTCTCACCACCCTCACAGAAAAGAATTTCTTCCTAATATCCCATCTAACCCTGCCCTCTGACAGTGGGAAGCCATTCCCTCTTGTCCTGTCACTCCAGGCCCTTGTCCAAGTCTCTCTCCAGCTCTCTTGGAGCCCCTTTAGGCCCTGGAAGGGGCTCTAAGATCTCCCTGAAGCCTTCTCTCCTCCAGGCTGAAAAACCCAAATTCTCTCAGACCTAAAACTGGCTGGTGGTGGCTCCTCTGAAGTACAGACACAGACCCATCAGGATATACTTTTATATTTTTATGCTTGGGAAAAACGAAGGAGAAACAGGGATTTGCCCTAAACGTGCAAGTCTGTGACTGCACTGAAAGCACTGATTTACCAAACTAAATTTAACTAACAGATTTTGAAAGATCATTGCTGTTATGAAGAACTGCTTGAGGTGTGAGAGGTCGGGCTACCTAGGGAGGCTGTATCCCCCTGCCTGTCTTTAATCTCCCAGCCAATCATCCACTCAATGCACCATTTCTGTTTCTAAAGAGGTTTCCTTCTTAGTTTTCAACCCTTATAAATCTGACCCGTCACTGCAGAATTCCCAATAATATTAGATAAAACTCCACCGATTTCTCTCTGGAATAAACTCTTTAATATCTTTTATTTAAGACATGTGTGTGCAATCAATTCTGTGGTATTTACTTGTATTACACACACAGTATTCATCATCTTGACAATTCCTAAAAGTTTTAGAACACCATTTCACTTAACAGTTTGAATTAAAAAAAAAAAAAGAGAAGAGATTTATTTGATGGTTAACTTTGGAACGAGTTATCTGCATTAACTTCCATTGTTTTGGCATAAAGTAGTTCTGTATATTTTACTAACAACAGTGGAGACATGATAAAGGATGTAGGCAGAGAGCCATAAACAGCTCTCGCTGCAACCCACGGTGTTCATGTAAAGGCATTAATTTTTGGACTCTGATTGGAAGATGTCTCCGTGCTCAGCCTCTTGGATTTTCCTAAATACAACCCTGTATAAAAACCTTGCACCTGAATAGAACAATTTCAGCGGCGGAAAGAGCGTTGTAAATCATGTGTGGTATAAACTTGTCCACATGATTGGAATGATATAATGGAGACTGGAGTCCCTAACCACTAGCTAATGTTCTTTATGACACTTAAATAAATGACCTGAAAATAAACTAATAACAACATGAAATCTTCTAAACCTGTTCATGTGTATTTCCCAAAAGCAGGCTGGAGAACGACAAGGTCTAGTTAGCGCATTTTTCGTGTTTACATTTTCTCCAGAACATTTTTGCTCCAGCTACTCTATTTTTCCTCTTCCGGACTCAAATTAATTCTTCTTTTCTGACACCTTCCATCCAGTACCTGCCCAGATCACAGTCATTTACAACACCAAGAGCTTTCAGGACTTTTACGTCACCATGATGGTTATGGAGCAGCACAGTTGGGGCAGGAGCAGACCTAGGCTTGAAAGACTAGACATAAGGAAGAATATTTGATATTTGATGTGGAGTTTTTTTATGATGAAGACGGTGAAGCTGTGGCTGCCCCATCCCTGGAAGTGTCCAAGGCCAGGCTGGACAGGTCTTGGAGCAACCTGGGCTAGTGGAAGGTGTCCCTGCCCATGGCAGGGGAGTGAAATGAGATGATCTTGAAGGTCCCTTCCAACCCAAACCATTCCATGATTCTAAAAAACAAGCTAGAGAGTTACCACAGCAGAGAGGTAGGATTTAGTGACCGAGAAGGACACACCATTTTTCTCAGCCTTAGTTACAGAACACACCAGTCACGTAAGAAAAATGTCACAGCATTCTATTTTTAATATTGGAGAAGGATTTCATTGTTATTATTAACTTGTGGTAGTGAAATCTTGCACAAGTGAAACTTTCCAGGAAAAAAAATTATCATCAAAGCATACAAATACTAACACTTTCAACAGATTCTACAAGGTACTGTCCCTTCAAGTTAAAAAAAGCATGGAAAATGTTTTACTTTTATGCATAACTCATATATACTTAAACACTGAAAGTTCAGAACAGTGAGAGACTTAGATATCTAATTTTAGTCTCACAACTTTGTTCAAAACTCTTTTTCTTTTATTTATTCAGATTTTTGAGTCTCCAACACACTGATCAGTCGATTTTAAAACTTTATGAAGACTCTACAGAGAGTAAGCCTTGAAAACTTTCCCTTTTTGCATACTGGGTCTAGATGTTTAGTTAAAAAGACAGGCTAAAAATTAAACTAAGTTCATATATAATAGAAACTCAATAGCCTAAAAATCAGAGTTTCAATCTAACTACTTGCTACTTTGAGTAACAGACTTTTTTTTAAACTCCTAATCTATATATCATGTTTTTTTTCTTTTAATTTATTCCCTGAAACCCTGCTCTGAGGAAATCCATGTACTTTTCCTTGAAGCAGATGTGTGTTTTCCCCAGCTCTTTTGTAATATGTTGTCATGTTCCATTGTACGTGTTTACTCACAGCACTTCATGAATAATTATTTATGGGGTTTGGTTTCTTTTCCATGGCACCAAGAGTCACTTTGTGCACCATTTTGTTAAAAACAACAACATAAAAAGGATGGAAGGGCCACAATGTCACTGCTCAATGAATAGAGACCACATTAGAAAGACAAACTGGATTGATGGTTTAGGTTAGACCAGACTGTACAACTGTTCCCTACAATTTTTAAGAATGGATATAACATTTAAAAAGAAAACAAAAAAAAGATTTGTAATTAATAAAAATTTGCCATAACATACATTTGGAAGCAAAGTTATAGTTTTCAAAATGCAATGGATTTGTTTATTTCTTTTTATTATAGTGTCATTAAAAAGTTTAAAAATAATAAAATAAAATAAGATCAGAGATTCATGGGATGGTTAGGGTTGGAAGTGACCTTAAATATCACCTAGTTCCACCCCTTGCCATGGTCAGGGACACTTTCCACTAGCCCAGGTTACTCCAAGCCCTGTCCAACCTGAGCTTGGACACTTCCAGGGATGGGGCAGCCACAGCTTCTCTGGGCAACTTATTTCAGTCCTTCACCACCCTCACAGGGAAGAATTTCTTCCTATTCTTCCTATTTCTGGCCTTTCTACAAATGTAGTTACATTTGAAAGCAATGCTATAGTTTGGAAAGGGTAGTGGATTTTTTTGTTTATTTATGACATTGCCTCTAAAAGGTTCAAACATTAAATAAGACAGTCATAATCACCTATATTACAAACCTTCCCCAGGCCTTAGAGCTGGAGCACAGGCATTTCAAAGCCGCTGTGTTTCCTCCATCACTGATGCACCATCACAGTATAACTTACAATTTCACTGTCTGAGAATTCCCTTTGTTTTTCTTCAATCATGATCACAAATTTCTCTTTGCTAACTGCTCATATATTTAGCAGAATTTATGTGACCTAAACTGCTACAGAGGTTCATGGAGAGCTGCTGTGATTCCTGGTGTCCCTTTGGCTTATAATGGTTGTGATTGACTGTCATTTGCAGTAAATAAATATTTCACTTTTTACTTTCTTTCTTTCTGCTTCCTTGAATTTATCCTGTTCCTAGGCTGAACTTGTTCCTGAAATTAATACAAATATATGCAAAACTATACAACCATGCACACATATTACTGGTCAAACACTGTAAAAATATAGATTTTTTTTCAAAACTCAGAATTTTGTCCACTCTATTCTAAGAAATAAAAAAAAGATCCTGAAAGCAGATCTTTGGAGGCCAAACTGGAACAGGCAGCAATTCCATTAGGATATACTTAGCTTTCATACTTATATGTACAAATATACATTTATATTTTTATTGTTAATGTTATTAATCAGCTGATAACACTAAAACTGATGCATTTATATTTACCTACTTCTCAAAAGATTGCAAAAAATTACAAAACTGGGAGCAGAGTCTCAGTTCAATAAATCTTTTCTTAATTTTTTTTCCCTACAACTACTGTCACATTTTGCTCTACAGCAAAACAAAAAAAAAAAGAAGTGCTTCTGAGTGTGGTCAGGTGTCCTGAAGCTGTACTTACAGTTCAAACCAAAAAGCTCAAAAGACGATTCCCCAATATTCAGGGAATTTGATATTAGGGTTTATTGAAGTTGTCACATACTTTCGGGGAATCTAATTTCACTTTCTGATCTTCACCAATGGCTGTAATTCTTCATTCAGAAGAGGGAAGAGATTACTTGTCAGCAGTAATCTCCAACACAGATAATGCCATATAAATATTAGGGGCTTATAAGCATGGACAAGGATTAGGAGCAAAGAGAGAGAACAGAAAGAAAACTGAACAGAGCCAAGATTAAGCACTGGGAAGGGCATGGCAAAAGAAAATCCAAGGTCTGTGGCTCGGCTTGTCTTCCCTCAGCAGAATATATCTTTTCCTGGGTAGAGTAAGTACAGTTTACACTGATTTCCCTGCTTGCAAACTGCAAGATGTAGAAATGTGAAATGCTATTTGAGATGTGATCGCTATCTTCTCTTTTCTGTGACAGAGCAGAAACTCGGGGAATCACCGAGGCTGGAAGGTCTCTGGCCCAACCTTGTGCTCAAAGCCCATCCAGCTGCACCAGGTTGCTCAGAGACTCATCCAGTCAAATTTTAACTCTCACCAAAGGCCAAGAATGGATATTTAATATGCAGGCATTACATATGGGAGAGGTGTTGCTGCCAGCAGGGACTATGAGGTGAACAACAGCATGGGAGAGAAATAAAGATGATCAGGACATCCTCCTTCCTGGCCAGAGAGAAGAACTGGTATATAACCTATATAATAGATAAACCAGGGGAGGGATACCATGAGGTCTGACTTACTTCTGACAAATCACCCAAAATAATGTTGTTTTCACAAGAAATTAGCTGGATGCAACAATCCTGCCACTTCAGTGGTGTGTCTGAATAGCAGGCAGGATCCAGAGATGCTCCTGTAGGAAACAGGTTGGATCCAGATCAGCCATGGGCAAGTTGGCTTTGACCCAACTTGGTCTACGAGAGTGGAGAAGGAAGATGAGACAGGCAGGAGAGATGCTGCCAGTAAACACAGTGGAAGAGAAACAGGTTAATTCTCACTGCCCTCAAACAATAACTTCCACCTATTTTTCCAAATAATTTCTGAGTTAAATCTCTCAATATCCAGAATCCTTATTTGACAGTGTCAAAAATTCCCACTCTTAAATAACATTTACACTTTCCTTTCCAATCTAGTTTCACTCTGACTCAACAACACTTCTATTTGTTTATTCTCCAAGATGCCACACCTCCAGCTCAATGTCAGGAGGATTGTCAAACTGACTTCTTAACCTTCCCTTAAATACTACATTTGAATTCCTAACATTAAGATCACTGCTTCAGGTGCAGTGTAAAACCCACACCCCAGATGACCAGGACTTTATAAAAAGCCTTCTTCAACTCTTATTCACAGAACTGCAGGATGGGTTGGAAGGGAACTTTAGGACCACCCACTTCCAAACTCCCTGCTACGGGCAGGGACACCTTCCACTCTCCCAGGTTGCTCCAAGCCCTGTCCAACACGGCCTTGGACACCTCCAGGGATGGGGCAGCCACAGCTTCTCTGGGCAACCTGTGCCAGTGTGTCAGAAACTATTCCCCAAAATCCATGGAAAGGTACTACCTTCCAAAACACAAAGCTGCAGTGAAATTATGCAAAACACGAACAAAGGCAGGTGAAACTACCCATGAAATCTAAGCTTCCCTGGCATTCAGTCCTCTGTGCTGGTGCTCTTGTTGAACATCATTTCAGCCAAAAGCATGTCCAGCCTAATCCTGTACTCACAGGATTAGTCCATTTTCTTACATATTTACTCCTCACAAATTATTTCAACAATATCTTAAGCACTCTGGGTCAGCAAAAAGAAAAATACCAGAGAGTGATTGTTCTGCATTTCAATTCCAGAAGGGAGATCCTGGACCCACAGAAGTCAAGGGCAAACTTGTCTTTGATGCCAAGTGAGACTGAGTTTGATCCTAAATATACTATTTCCAAATTCACACCTTCAATTCCCTGAGATCCTTTAACACTAAATATAAGAATCCGTGCAGTTATAACTTCTAAGTCCATCATTCTCCACAAATGAAATGGTGATAATTTAAAATCTCCTCAGGAAGATGGTAATGAACTGCAATACATATTTTATAATGCAGGTGAAAATAACTTATGCATTATTTTGTGCGAGATATGAAAACATGGATTAATTGATGGTTCAGAAAAAGAGTAATTTTCTCTATAATTAAACACTGACTGTGTAGATCTGCTGCACCAACACCACAAAATAACTTTGGGAGCCCTAAGAGTCCTCTTGATAAAAACTGCCAGAAATTCAGAAATTGTTGACTTCAGTTCTGCTTCTGCAGAAGTTCAAAAGAATGAATTACACTATGGGGAAAAAGTTAGGCTTCTGAGAATTGCAAGGTTTTTAAGGTTCTTTAGGATTCTAAAGGATTGGTCATGTTCATTAGTGCTTCCTGAAACAGGAAAAAAAACCCAACTCAGCTCTCGAGTGCTTATTTAGAAAATGCAAATTTCACATGGAGCTACACACAATGCAGAACCTCCTCTAGCTAAACACAACTGGAAATGGGTGTTTGAAAACTGATCATCTTTTTTTTTTTTTTTTAATTAAACTAATACCAGGATCCTGTAACATATAATTTCCTGTTTTGTGGAACTACTTCTAATCAGGATATATAGGATGGATGTCCCCTTTAAACAAGCTTCTTTGCAACATACGCAATGCAGAAGGGAGTGCTATCATAACACTTCAATAGTTAAGTGACTTTATGAGAAAAATACTTCCAAATGTTTCCTAAAACCTTCCAAACCGCACCAAAGAACATTATCGTAATATTATGTTTCCCCATGGCCTCCAATATTTAAGCTTGCTATTCTCGAAATGATACTTGGATGAAAAATATAAGTTTATGTAATGTATAAATTGTTCCTAGAAGTAAAGCTGCCTTTAAAATAGCTCCGTATAGATGTCAGATATTTTACATTTTCAATACCCTTCCTGTATTAATTGAAGAAATGGCATGGCAGTGCTTTGGGCTGCACGGGAATAATCTGTACTTTAAAACTGAGCAGTCACTGTGTGATCTTATTCCTCCCAAGTACTGAGAACAATAACTGTCCCGACCGATTACATATCAAGTTACCCTTAATAGATATCCATATTTCTCGTGCAGTATACATAATCCATATAAACTGTACACCATATATCAATACCATATTCCAGAGAATCCACCATCAAAGAGTTCGTTTATAGTTAGGTTTTCATTTGACTGGGGGTTGTAACGTTCTGTGCAATCATATCCCAACCATTTCAGGGATTTGGCCAGCAAGCTGCTTTTTTGGCAGATTATTGGCAGTACATATTGGCAACAAACTAGTGCAACTAAGCCCTTCTTATAACTTACAGGTAAATAATGATTTTAATAAATTTATGTAAAATGTTCCACTTGCTTACATCTGGTTTTGATAATTCGCTCGCCTGCGCAAATGCAAACTCCTGTGTGTTGCTCAGGAAAGCACATATTTCACCTGAATTATTTAATGTTTTCTCAGGTACCCCAATAAATAAACAGTGAAACCTGCTTTCATTCGGAGGCTTAACTGAAGAAAGTTTTATCTGAAAAATCTAGGCAAATTAATTAAGAACAATACTCATACGCAGAGTAAAATATAAAACACACTTGTCAGTAATACAACATTAAAACAGTAAAACACACTCATTTTTGGGTTATTGTGGAGCTATTCCAGCCACAGGGCACTGAAATTGGATGGTCCAGTCACCTGGCTCTGGCCCTCAGGATCACATAATGTAGAGATTTTTACCTCCATTTCAAACTGTGTCATTAGATTAATTTGCACTTTGTTTTTGCAGTACAACCAAAGTTTCAATTTGTATGTCTAATAGGCAGTATGGCCCAGAGGAAATTCCAAGTTTTAATCCCACTTTCGCCAGTGTCCCATTCATTGTTCAAACTCCAGAAGTCTCTTTCCACCTCTAGAACTCCAATGGCAGTAACTCTGCCACCAAAAAGATCAACTTTTGTCAAAAAGCTCTCAAAATATTAATATTACTAAAAGCAATGTCATTACTGGAGAAAAACACCCTCAAAACACCCTTTTTCTTGTATAAATCAGCTTGACAGTGATGCTGATATAAGATCCCTGATCATCTGCCTTTCAGCATCTGGGTGCCAGAAGAATCCTTGGGGAGCCTGTACCTCTGGATTCTGTAAAGCACTTGTGGTCCATCACTGAGCTACCTGTGGTATTAAAGTCAGCAACAAAAAAAAAAGGAGAGAGATGCAGTTTTGTGTTAGACAAAGGAAGAAAGAGCATCAGTACAAACAGCACTGCTATCCTTACATGCTGAGTTACCAGTCTGGGGACGGATCTGCATGATGGACAACAGCAAGGATGGTGCCTACTCTGTAAGGAGACTCTGGTTTGCGAGCAGCCTGAGCAGGACATGGCCATGGTTTGGGTTGGAATGGACCTTAAAGTTGATCTGGTTCTAAATCCCATGCCACGGGCAGGGACACCTCCTTTATCACAGGTTGCTCCAAGCCCTGTCCAGCCTGGCCTTGGACACTTCCAGGGATGGGGCAGCCACAGCTTCTCTGGGCAACCTGTGCCAGGGCCTCCCCACCCTCATAGCAAAGAATTTCTTTCTAATATTACATCTAACCCTGCCCTCTGGTAGTAGGAAGCTATTCCCTGTGTCCTGTCCCTCCATCCCTTGTCCAAAGTCCCTCTCCAGCTCTCCTGGAACCCCTTTAGGCACCTGAAGGGGTTTTCAGGTCTCTCTGGAGCATTTTCATCTCCGGGTGAACACCCCCAGCTCTCCCAGCCTGCCTCCAAAGCAGAGGGACTCCAGCCCTGGGAGCATCTTCTGGTGATAATTATCACCAGTTGCCCCCGTGCTCCTCATGCCTTTCACTCCACATGCTGGGATCACACACTGAGCCTCTGGAACACATATCTGTGATTAGGGGAAGCAATATTCTTCAAAAGGTTTAACAAGGCCAATGTCCATTCTGCTCTGTTTGTGGATACATCTCAGAATCACATTAAATAATTGCTTTGAATAGGGCCTGTAATGAATAGGGAACAATCAATTAAGGATGAGATTTTACTTGTGCCCAATTCAGCCTAGAACTTGCTTGCTAGTTTTGAGCATTTATTCATTCATGGAGCTGGCAGTTTAGGATTTTGTAAGGCTTGGCAACATGGTTAAAACCCCCTCAAGAAATTCTTGTTGAGATCTATTGGCCATGCCGGTACAACTCGCTGTTGCTATAGTGGACTTGCTTTTAAGTTGATCTTTTTCATAGATTCGGTATCCTTCCAGCACGTTAGAAACCTAAGGGCATATATTTGTATTGTTTAAAGGCAGGAAATTCTGTGAACTGAAATGAGAACATATCCCTTTTGCCTTTATGGACTTTTGTTATTTTCTTTTCCTTTTGGGGTTTTTGGAAACAAAACCAGTGAAAGCTGAAAGTTTTGAACAATAGCAAATTACTTTCAAGGAAAAAAAAAGTAAAATACCATGAATACTTCTATAACTTTATTCATACACTTTGTATATATGTAAATTGCACTTATCCAAGCATCAGAAAATACCATTCACAGCGGGGCCTTATGTTGCAACAGGATCATACTGGTTTTGTCATAAAAGACTATGGACTTTGCTGTTTTATTCCTTTACTACCTTGTATTAACTTGTACCCCACTGACTTCATGACAGAGCTGACTTGTTTCATGCTAACCACAGAACTAGGGCAATCACATTCCTATTGTAAGGAGGAAAACTACCAATCTTTGCAGCTCTTTCCCATTAACTCCTTGTCCAAAGAGTCCCATAACCTTCCTTTAGCTGATGCAAAAAGCAGGTCTGAATTTGGGACAGGAAGTGAGAACTGGTGGAAGATGAACAAGGACATATAACCTGCTAAAATTAAGAGTTGGGCAGATACTGCCTTTTAGACAACTACAGCACCAAACTTTCTTACAGCAGTTCTGTACTATTTAGGGAAGGACTGGAGGCAGAGCGGCTGCATTAGCACGGAGACCTGATCCCAGCAGGATGCATCAATCCTAGTGCTGTGCTGCACAAAGAACATCCACGCTGCTTCTGGTGCTCAGACCAGCTCAGTATCTTCACTGCACATAATGAATTACACTGTACTACTTAATAAGAAGAGGGTTATAGGTTGTAGCCACGGTTATAGCTCTCTGGAATACTCCCGCCTCGTGACAGAGTGCAGAGATTCAACTAAGTCTGCAAGAAAACTTGCTGGAGGACAGCTCATGTGCCACAACCTCAAGTGCAGCCATTTCAGCAAGAGCCTGAGCACTTACCCAGCACTTACCCAGCAGCATTCCCTGCATGCGGCGCACAACGAGCTGACTGCTCCTATCACACCAGCTTAATGGCTAAATATAAATTACAGTGGGATGCAGAGCTTGAGAGAGACATTTGACACCCAAGACTCGGCCTGGCCACTGGATCTCTCCTAGCTAGTGTTTCTTCACCCACTAATCCCTCTTCCTGGACAGCAGTGATTGTGACACTGGTGAGCTGCAGGACTGGGGTTTGTTTGCTTTCATTTGGCACAGTGCTTCGTGCCCATCTCTTCTATTCTTGGAGGTTACAACAACTGAAGCAGGGATCATAACAAGACACAGTGAATCACCATAATAAATACAGTTCAGCTGCTTCCATGGAGTCAGAGCCTTTGGAGGAGAAGACTCTTAGTAAGAAGTTTGAAAGAACATGATGAAGTGGCTTTATTCTAAGTGCTCGCAGTAATGACTTCCAAAGGGACACACTCCTGACCATCAACCCTGGGGAATAAAGAGCTGAAGGATACTCATGCTCATCCATGGACCATCTCACTTCTACAAAAAAGCAAAGGGATCCTTAACAACCAGCTGTAATAACTTCTGTGGTCTTTTGTGCAGAGGCAGGCGATGAAGAGAAAGGCTTGGCTACCACGCAGACATCTCAGGGTGCATCACCTTCCCTATGGAAAATGCAGGGATGCAAAACCTAGCACGAATGATAACCACAATTACCCCAACTGTTCTTCTCCTTTCTCTTATTCAGTGTGTGCTACTTCAACAGTTTTGCCCAAGTGCTCAAAGAACAACCCATGTCATATTTTGAAACGCCACAGCACATAGATGTTTAAATCACGTATTCAACATGCTTATACAGAACCAACCAGAAGCCACCAGTTTACAAGTCCTGCCTAACTTATATTCAGCTCTTCTGAAAATGCAGTTAAAGATTCTTAGGGCAAAAATGACGACTAAGTTCATGAACTGCCTCGAAAAATTGGCTGTGACACACCACTTATTAAAAGTTATGATAAAGTAGAAGGTCCAACTAAAAGGAGCAGACGCACTGTTTGGTAAGCTGGAGCTGCAGACAGAATTTTTGGTGCCAAGATCAAAAGAACAAGGTGTTCATATAAATGGCATTTTATTTTGATCCTATTATTCTATATGAGCTCGAGGAGAGATCAAAGGAAAAAGCATCCAGGTTTCACTATTAACACTTAACATAACTCCAGTCGGAAAATCCTTTCCAGATTGTTGGTGCAATTTAAAGCCCAGCGCATTTTTGTTGTTCTGTTAGGTTAATATACCTGGAGGCAGGGGTTTGATTCCTTGACCACCTTTTCCATTGTGGAAAATTGCTTCTGTTATACATAATTTCAGTTATTTTCATTTTTATGACAGCAAAGACACCCTGGCTCTGGGAAGTGCACTGATTTGGGTTGCACCCGCTGTCCTGGAGAGCCAGGCTGCCCTGAAGTGGTGACAATATATTACTGACTGGGAAATTCAACACCATTGGAGTCAAGTACTAAAGTGTGGCTCAGCCCCTGCCAAAGCATACCAGCTTCCACTCAGAATGTAAACAAACCTAATGGGCCTTTCAAATATCTAAAAGTTCCCCCTGATAGCTGGCAAGAATAAATGTGCTTTAATATGTTGTATTGCTTATTATGACATTACCCAGGACTACTACTATTAATTAATGGTTCTATTGCCTCTCTTAGCACCCAGCGGATTTTCAAGAAGAAAAAATAATAACATATTGTATTTCTTACAACGCCAAACTATGCCTAACTAATTTTAATATTCATGCTTTCTTTGAATGGAAGTTTCTCATTGATGATTCAGTAACTTCAGTAAGGGCAGATATTTTAGAACTGCACTTCCACTGAATTTCTTTGATTTCTAGGACTGCAGAAAGCTGCTAATAAATAGGTATCGCTTATCAGACTACCTGTGGAAAAATCAGCTATCAAGAATTCCTAAGGAAAAAAAAAAGTGCATTTGTCCTTCCCTTCCTTGCCACCCCCTCCTCACTTGCTGTTAAAGTATCCGAGTCAAAAAGTCGTTCCAAAGTTTATTGTAAATGACAAAAAGTGGGCACTGATCCCACAGGAGCTGGCTCGGCTACGGCCCACCACCTTGAACATATTCATTTTATCCAAATCTGTTCCAAGGAGGGGGTTTTGGGTGGTAGTTTTGGGGTTGAGTTTTATTTTTGTCTCAATACCAGTAGATTGCCAGAGGTGAGGAGGTGGCAAGTCATGACTTTGGGAACTCACACAAGTGAGCTGTGGCCTAGAGTGAACATGACAATTACGGGTTAAATGAGGGAAAAAACATCTCATGCACAGTCAGAATATGTTCATGTTACACACAGCAGCCAGCTGGCTATAAATCCAAGAAGTAAGCTGGAAAGCTTTAGAGTTTAAATGGATGAATACAGATATAGATGGAAGAACAGTGGTTTGTCCCCATATGAATGGCTTTTAACTGAAAAGAGTGGATTGCTTTCACGAGGGTTTGCCAGAAGAGCAACCTTGTTGAGAGGAAAAAAAGAATAAGTCTGATGATTGGGACATTCCACATATTTATATTCTCTATTTTGTTTTGAGACAGAGAAGTCTGATTCAGCGTGTCTGAACAATTATTACACGGCTTTACATGCAGGTGTTCCAGTAAATAGGGACACAAGTTCCTTAATAACACCTCTGCAGCTGATGATCCATAAACTGGATTACTCTATTAATTTATTTCAGATTCAAATTACCACGAGCTGAGCTGCGAGAAGCCATGGACTATTTGTCTTTCCACACTTGCAGCTCCAAGTAAGGTAAGCTACAGCCTTCTCTACCCTGTACCTTTGCATCACTGAGCCCAAGGCCAACGACCCCACCCCTCCACTGATCCACCAGACCAGCCTGAGGCTGCTAAACCAACACCTTCCTGGCAGGCACACAGGATGAGGGAGGCATTTCTGAGACTTTTTTCACTTTTTAGTAAATAAAGGTGACTAGAAAAACCTTCTGGATTCTAGACCCAAAAAATGTCCTAAGAGGTTTTCATAAATGGATGAACCTGAACGGCTTGGGGTTGACCCGTGCAGGACCAGGAGCTGGACTTCAATGAACCTTTTAAGTCCCTTCCAATTCAGGATATCCTATGATTCTTCAGTTTTCTAGAAGTCTAGTTACCCTGCCTGAACATTTTGGGACCTTAGCAAGATGCACATTTGCTCTTCCTCTGCTTCACCTGAGGCAGATGCAACTCACTCTTGAATCCAAAAACAGAGCTCTGGTTCTTACTTATCAGCTAAATATCAAACATCAGCTAAACTTTAAAGGCATAAAGGAACATCACATTCATAACCTATGTTCATATATATATTTATACTTATATATAAGTAAATATATATATATGATTTTCCAAAACTTTTTGGTGTTTAAAAGTGGCTGCAAGCTCATGGGTTTGATGTACTCACTGTTGACAGAATCAGATGGGAACTGTAGGAAGACTGATAACAGCTCTGCTGCCCCAAACCTTTCTCCTGTGTCTCTGAACTGACTGAATGGGAACTGAGAGGGAAAAGAACAAAGATTTGCTGTTCTTTACAGTCACGCAACGAAAGTGTAGGTTAAGTACAGGAAGTATTTGCAGATTCCAGATATTCTGTGGACCTTTGTTGCTTTTCCTTGCATTCAGATCTAATCTCAGCCCCTGCACAGAGCTGGACTTTCATGTTCTGCGGTCCTTCGCTAAGAGAAAACCCAACCCACTGTGACACTTGGGGTAGAGTCGACTCGAGATACAAATTTTAATTTCAGCCTTTTGTAGGCATTTATTCATGCTAGTGCATTATGGAAAAAATATTTCACCAAGAAGAGATGGCTTAAAAGTACACTAATGAATAAGTTAATAAACATATTTAATTTACACTCATAGTAGAACACACCTACAAACTGACAAGATAGAGCTATAACTTTTAGAAGAAGTTTAGATAAATAGTTGGATGTTCCACATCAAATACAACACCATTGTGTGATCTTTAAGCCTTGGGGGCATAAAATTACTGAGTGTTTCTTCTATTTTTTTTCAGATATCAAATATATATTTACCTCCAACTGACTCAAGTCACCATTAATAACTACCAAGATATTTTTAGGAGGTCCTTCAAACAGAAGGGTAGTACTCTCACTAAGCAATAAATTGTGTTTGGTTCTTTAGCTTCAATCAAGCATCAATTTTGTATTATTTGTCTGAAGTCAGAATTCTTAAAATATGCCCTTTTTTTATAGAACCAATTTCTGGAGGGGAAAAAAAAATCCTCTCTACAATTTGAGTGCAATCAGCTATTCTAATATCACTGGCTCTGATTTGGAGGTAAGGTTATGATCAGATATATTTAAGGAGGGCTGTGTGATTAATTTAAGAGGTGCCCCACCGGTATCCACATGAATAAGCATAAATAACATTGTTTTATTTTCATTATGCTGCTGTATCACCTTTGATTCTCAGAAAGCTGCTTATACCTACATAGTTCTGAATTTTGTAGGAGAAGGGCTCATAGCAGGATGGGCAACTCAAATTTGTCCGTCAGCAATATCTGGCATTGAAAATAGTTCTGAATATGAATAGGAAAAATATCTGGCTGTCAGATACTCAGAAGAATCCTATGCCAAAACACTGCTAGGGAAATTTCCAGCTCTCATAAGAGCATTCAGCTAATTCCTGATGAATCATCTGCACCTTTGGGTGCTTACTGGAAGCACATTCCTCCTTTTCCTTTATTTTCCTTCATGGAAAAAAAAACAAAACCAGAAAATGGAACTCTCACCAGAAAATAAGAAAAACATTAACCTCTAAGTCCCTTGGATTTTGGTAAACAGTGAGATCACTGGAAATCTTAGCTTCTGCATATGAATTAGAGGAGAATAATGGGACTGAGCAAAAAGTCATGGACTATGTTCATCAATATGTGCCTTTTATGTAAACTAGATTGTTAATTGAAAACCCATTTTCAGAGTCTCTTAAGAGGCAATCACCTTAAAATTAATCAAAGTCCTGTTTTGTTGTTGTTTTTTTAATGGGGTTTGTGCTCCTTTGGATGCTCAGAAAATTGCTTGGAGCAGAGACTGGAGCCAGAAGCTCTGGAGTTCATGTCTGAGAGTCCATCTTTCCCAGGGGGCATGAGCCTGGAGAAAAGGAGGCTCAGGGGGTCCTTACTGCTCTGTACAACTCCCTGACAGGAGGCTGTAGCCAGGTGGGGGTCGGGCTCTGCTCCCAGGGAACAAGTGACAAGAGGGAACGGCCTCAAGTTGTGCCAGGGGAGGTTTACATTGGATATGGGGGAAAATTTCTCCACTGAAAACGTGGTCAGGCATTGGGACAGGCTGCCCAGGGCAGTGGTGGAGTCCCAATCCCTGGAGGGATTTAAAAGACGTGGTTGTGGCACTTGGGGACATGAGTTAGCGATGGGCTTGGCAGTGCTGGAGGAACAAAGCGCCTTCAGTGCCTAATAATGACTCGTTAAAAAAATAATTTCATCCTAGTAGCACACTGATAGATATCAAAGGTGAAAATTTGCCATTATTTTGCACTCAAAGAGCCTGAAAACATCTTCAAATAGCAAAGAGGAAAGGTCTGTATTTGTCTACAGATGTATTTTCTTAACATTTTATTTCACCAATTTATTTCAGCAAGAATGGTCAGCTTAAATTTTTCAGTGTCTTCAAGGACCTTATTTCATGAATTTGTATAAAAGGCAGAAAAGTATATATAAATGTTTTAAAAGCAGCCAGGAATATGAGCAAGAGTTTTTGTGGAAACAGCGTCATTAGATTTAAAATGCCAAACACTCAAATTACTTCTGACACATTTGATCTGAGTCGCTTTTGAATTTGCACCTACAAACAATTAAAAAAAAAAAAAAAAAAAAAAAAATGGTTCTGAAGGAGACTGATTATTTCCTTTGCAATATTTTACCACAGAGAAGTTATTCTCTCCTTCTCCCAGATCTGACAGCCATTCAAATGCCCTGGGTTTGCTGCACTAGAAATATGATCTCTAGTTGGAAACACCCCTCAAAACCAGTTTCTCCTGTCAATTCTCAGTAACTGCGTTCAATAACAAGCGTGACTATTGAACTCTGAAAGTATCAATGTTCAGTCATCTTCCTGAGCTTACACGTCCCAGCTGCAGGGAATAAAGATGCTGAAAGACCGCGATCTCTCCCCATCGTCTCGGTGTTTATCATAACCCTTTGTGATATTTAACTGGCACTGCTTTCTGCTCCTTCGTTCCCAAAGTGATGAATCACAGACTCGGCCTTCCAGGAACCAACCACTTGAGCTATTCTCTGCACTTCCTTCAACTGCTCCTCGACCACAGCCAGCCCTTTGATTGACCCCACCTTTAATCAATGTTCAACTGGAGAGTCTCAGCTAAAATGGGTATTAGGCCTTCTGAGAAGAGCATGACTAATCGACACCTAAAAGCCAGAATTATGACAGCAAACTTCCCACAGCCAGTGGGGCTTGTCCACAGGCTGGAGTGAGGAAAAGCCACCACTGCAGGTCAGATTTCCTCACTTTCTTACTCAATAATTATATATTGTGCTGTCTGTAGACTACTCTGAGTTATATAGGGGACTTAATCACAGACTAATGCAAAAACTAGAGGGTACAGTCTCTATCAGGAACTCTTCATTATAGTTAACAGTTAATTTTAAGGTAGAACTTGCAAAAAACTAGATCAGCAAGCCAACAGTTCACTAAAAGAGACAACTCATCTGCTGATCATTCCACTCCAACTACCAGGCTCAGTTCTGTCACGAATGGTAGAATAAACTCCTGGTTGTGTATTAGTTTGAAGTGGCTTTGGTGCCACCACTGAGGACCATCATCTAATGGCCAAGGAAGATGCAGGAAGCCTCCTGGCCCCTCCATCTCCAGACCCAATTTATCACCTACTGCTATTTGCAGCAGTTCCTTGACTTCTCCCAAATAGATGGTTATTTTGCTCTGATGCCAAAACCTGATATCTGATCTACTTCTGCGGCTTCCTGATCTTACTGTAGCACAACCAACAGCAACAATAAAACACATTTTTTACAGAGTAACACGTTAAAAAAAAAAAATCCAGGCTTTATAAAAAAGGCTTCTCCTAGGTACAGAGTTTACAAAGAGTAATAGAAACTATTTTTAGAGCTCTGGGAACGTAGTCCTTAGCTCCAAATAATCCCAGAATTATTTGCCATTAGCTATCCGTTACAATTCAGAACCCGGGTCTAACTTGGAAGTTTGGTATGTTTACTCTAAGTTTTACAGTATATTAAGAGCTTTTATTACCTTTTTACAGGAAGCACTAGAGAATTATTTGTAATGGAACCAGTAAGCCCATGGCCTTCCATCCCTGAAGTTCCCTAGTTATCCTAAAATAATAAAAATACACCAAGACAGGAGCAAGAGAGCGAGTGGACGCTTCTCCACAGCATCTCAGCAATAAACAGCAGAACCGTGGCACTTCATCGGAATGTTCCAAACCTAAATTGAATGGCAGCATGATTGCTGTGGTTCCAGTTATGTTAATTAGGCTGGATTCATGGTTCATTGAGGCTGCAATTATGCTGCAAAGAAATGCTGCAAGCAGGCTATCCCATCCTCCTGCAGCCTGCTGAGTGTGCTCCCATTCTTCTTGGGGCAAAAAGACTTTCTAAAGGGATTAGACATCGGAGTCACATTTACACATTGGACCACACAGTTTGTGAAGATGCAATTAGATGACCACGTACCGGTATTTTCTCCTTTTTCAGATATATTAGGAAAAATAGCTTTCCAAGTTCATTGGCCATTTTTAAGGCATGCTTTACTTTGCCAATTTGCATACTTAAGCATACAAATTATAGGCCTTATTAGCCCCATTTGAGCTGCAGGGTAAGTGAAGAAGGGGAGGAGTTTTGCCCAAAGTCATGTAGTTCTTCAGTACAAAGAGAACTGAAGTATCTCCCATCTTCTCAGGTTAATGGTTGGACTGATGAACTTAGAGGGCTTTTCCAACCCTCCAAATGTTTCTATAACTCTTTTAATAACATTTCCTGATGGACCACTGTGGGTAGGACAAACACACCACACAAAATGCAAACCCTTCTGCTGGAAAGGTAATTGAACTAAGTGGCAGGGAGGTCTGCAGTTGCCTCATGCAACCAGGCAGACACTCTCAGGCACATGGTGGGACTCTTGAGGGGGTTCTGTGCAGGGCCAGGAGCTGGATTCAATGACCTGATGAGTCCCTTCCAACTCAGCATATTCTATGATTTAAATCTTTATGCTCACAGAGGAGAAACTTTGCAATTATTTCATTTGCATTTACCTCGGTAACTATTCTTAAGTGTTCAAGTTACTCCTGATATGTTAAATATACCTACAGACAGCCACACATCGCAAACACTACAATTTGTATATACTTTAAAATTAGGATTTCTAAAAAATAAACTATAATATTGCTAGATTTAGTCCAAGCAAATTGAATGCAGTACTTAATTCAGCAATGTCAGACACCCAATATTACTGTTTCCCTATTCTCCAAGAATGTTTCAGTAAGTGAAACTCCTTTGTTGCCTGCTCCTTAGCAATAACAGGTAAAGAAAGCCTTTGTGTAACTAAAGAAATGAATAAATAAAACCCACAAGGACTAAAGTAGAATTTCTACTCGTATTCACCAATCCCTTGTATTTCCCTGCAATGAGGGTTTCAGTGAGGCATTTGGTGAAACAAAGAGGGGTAAATTGACATTATACTCTCAAAAAACTGAGAGAAGACACATGATGAGCCGAATATGCTGGCCTGCAATGAGAAAGAAATAGTTTAATATGGTAGAAGCTCCTTCCCTGAATGGGAAGGGTCTGCAGACCCTTAAACAGAAGTTTTCAAACTATCTGGTTTTTAGTGGGTTGAGGGACAGAGGAAGATGATTTTTGAAGCAAGCAGCCAGCCTGTTTTTTGTTTGGTTTTGTGATTTTTTTTTAAAGAATTAATCTACTTTAAAATCACCTTCTTCAGAAAACACATTTTCCAATGCTTTTATTCTCAGGGAAAGATGATGTGGGATCAGTTGTCTAAAGAGAAGCAAGGTCAATGCATACCTCCAAAGAACCAAGTATCTTTAGAACCTAATTTCCAAGTTCACAACTGACTTAATCACTTAAAAGTTCAAGTCTCATTAAAAACCAACGGTGCTTAAGCCCTTATTTTTTTTTATTTTTTTTTTTTAAATTCAAGCACATCTCAAAAAAAAATTTGATACCAGCCACTTCAAAGCTGGCTCCCCAAACTCAGGGATGATTGAGTTTCCATAATACAATTACAGTTGTAAGGGAGCTGGATTGAAAGCAAGGTTCAGCTTTCAAACAACGTCCCCAAAATAGTTGCAGATGATGTGCTTTTTAGCTTTCTGATCCTCAGGTGGCACAAGGATGAACGATATTAGTGAGATACACATTAGAAAGGGAAGGCAATACCCTAACTAGAAATAACCATCTTTTCCACAGATGGATGGACATCCATAACAATTTAATCTAACGAGACATCGAGCTTACATGCCCATTTGAAAAATCATAATGGCACTTGTCTGGCAGGTTTGTTCCTCGATGCTTCATTCAATGACTATTCAATTCTTTTGCCTTTTTTTTTTTTTTCCCACTAATATTATCACAGGTCTTTTTCCAGATTAAATCTACCAGCAGTTCTCACCCAAGACACAGCTTCGATTAATACCCAATTTAAGTCTTAACATGGGGAATTCATGCATCGACTGAGACCCTTGGATCTGGCTTTTAGAAGCAGTTTTGTAATGCTCCTAAGATGGGGAACCTAAGCCAGTTTGACACTGAAATCAGTCACTACATAAATAGGAATCTAAAAGCACATCAGGAATAATATTTAATAGGCTCTAAATAATATCAGTACGAGAAACAGTTTGTACTTCATGTAAGAGCACGATAAGAAATCTGTTTTCTGATATATTATTAGCCAGTGAATCTAACTTGCAATTTGCTCTGCCTGCTTAGGTTGGAGTTTGAATACAACACAAAAAACCAGTACAAAGTCTGGTAGACAGGAACATTTGAAAAGTTTTATGACTCTCACTTGAAAGCCTTACCATGGACAGGAGGAAAAATAAATATTAAATACACCATTAACAGGAAAATTATTTCAAATCAGTGAAGCACAACAAGACCCCAAGTACACTGTTTCACAATTGCTTTTTTCCTAATGTACACTGAAGAGAGAGGAAGGTAATGTAAGTAAATGGCCAAGGTTCAAACACAGGACATAAAATACATGAAATCAGGAACAGTTTAGAATAGCTCAAAACTTGGAGAGAAACTTAGAAAAGGGCCTAATTTGAATTCCTTACTGAATCCACACCAACCTTTTCTTCATAGTAGGCAAAGCTGCTATCATGTTAAATTCTACTAACTTTAAAGTTAAATACTGTTTCTTTTAAAGCTACGCTCGCCAAATCTGCTCCCAAACCAAAACCAACAGCTACTTTATTATTTTCTCTCACAAGTAAAGCAGTAAACTAATACTGTAAACCATAAACTGGATATTTTATTTCCAGCTAAAAGATGGTCTAATGCCTAATGAATGCCTGCAGCTCACCAACTCAAAAGTTATGGAATATAATAAAAAGCCTTTTACCAATTCATCAGGCAGGCAAAACTCCCCTTTACAATCCAGGA
>NW_020955487.1:580541-583041 GCF_003031625.1 Empidonax traillii | reverse complement strand
TGTTCTACCTCCACCAGCTCTCTAGCATGAAGGACCTGTGTCTAATTTCCACCATTTCTGGATGTGTTTTTCCAAGAGGAAAGCATACTGATTTCCACAGAGAAGAGCAGCAGAAATATGAGGATGGCACAGCCGACAGAGCCAGCGGTGCAGCTGGACCCGGCTCCAACAAACAAGAATAAATCTGGAAATTGTGGGTGGATGGCTTTCGCTGGAGAGCCAATGGAAGTCACAAAGGTGAAGTTCTCAAGGAAAGGAAAAGTACCCAGATTAGCCTTTGCATACTCCAACATTTAACCTCATGTCCATAACTGCAATTACACCCCACGCTCTGGAATTGATGGACACGGGGATCATTGAGCAGGGACTGAGCCAAAGGGCAAATCACCCAATGACTGTGTGTCCTGCCATTGTGGCCACTTCCTCACACAGCTGCATGCTCTCTGGCTTGGGAAGGGCCATTTCCTAAATCAGATGAATATTGCTTGTCCTGCCTGGATGAAAATCCACATAACAATCACAGGAGCGTCGATCCAGCCAGGTCCTCAAGCTGCCTCTTGACAGCAGAGAGACCACTGACCTCTGATGGGCTTCCATGGGGTCTAAAGATTGTGTGTTCACAGTCCTGGCTGGTTCTTGTGGAGCAGAATGAATAAAAACTTTGCCATGTACTTAAATATAGGAAAATGGGGTAACACAGATGCCCAGACACGCACTCAGTTGAACACACAAGAAGGGTTCGCATTAGTGCTGCCAGAGACACCTCCATCTATTCTCTGAGCCTGAAATCCAACATAAAGGTATCAAATACACCAGCAGAGTTCACAGAGCTGCTGATGCTTCGGCTGTAGCGTATTTTTCAGTGGGAGATAAAAGGTGATTCTCTGTATTACGTATCATCACAGGATAAATTTGTTGTAGCCGACTGCACTAATACAATAGCGCTGCCGACACGTATTGAAACTTAATCCCTCTGAAGGCACACGAGTCCCTTTTAAGTTTCAAACCTACATCATTGAAAAACATCTTACTACTGTGCCTTCAAGAATACTTTTCTCTTTAGCTGCTCTTCTCATCCTTTTTATTATTTGTATTTGTTTAAATGGAGCACTGTTTTAAAATGGATCTGTAAATAAGTCATTGCTCTTGGTCACTCTCTGAGTATTAAACCACTGAAATTTTCTATAACCAGTTTTGATACACCCAGTTATAAAACATTCTTCTTGTGATGATGCAGATACTTTACACACATATTTGAAAACTCAGACACCATCTTACTACAACAGACAGAGTGGCATTCCACCTCCTAATGTAGATCCAGAGTTAAATCACACATCAGCATGCAAGAAAATCAAAAGAAATGCGGCAACATTCTCAATGAGGAACGGGAATGCTACAAAGAAAAGAAAATAATCTGAATCTCTAAAGGCAACACCTCCACACAGCTTATCTTTAACACTCTACTCTGCAAATGGTCAAAGCTTTCTTTTAAAAGTTAAAGGTACATAAAAAATTTAAAAGAGGTCTGTTTTTTTTTTTTTTTCTTTTTATTGTCTCTAATGTACAGCATACTTGGATCATGCTTCTTCATATTAGAAATTCAGGTCTTGTCTGTCCTAGGAGACTGCACAGAGACTGGGGAACTGGAGTGAAATGATCACGTTATCACAAGGAAAAAGAATGTGAAAAGTGAGTAACTGAGCACAGAACTGCTCTTTGGGTGAGCTTTGCATTGGGTTCGGTTTATTAACCAATGTTGATCCTGACCAGCTACTAAATTAGAACAATCAGATGACAGATTTTGGTCTTTGTCTCAATAATCCTTGAGAGTATAGGGCAAGAGATGAAAATGAACATGTCTAACACATGCTGGTCTTCCATGTGTGTGCTTGGGTGGGAACTGCTAAACATTTTGCAGTCTTTAAGATTAAAAAATCAGTGAAAATATTGACAAGTATTGTAAAACCAAAAACTTTTTTTCCAAGGTTCCTTTATGCATAATGAGGAAATAGAAATTACAGCCCTTGTGGAGAAAAAAAAAAAAAATTTGTATTTTTTCTTCTGGCTCTTTTTCAAGTCTCCTTTCGTGTTTGAGGTACAATCCTCCTGTAAGGAGGAATTTTTGACTAAGTGCCTCAGAAGATGACCCTCATTTACCTATTATTCAATACTGATTTAAATTACTGGGTTTCTTAAGTTTCTGACCTCCTGTATTTTATGATGTATTTAAAACACTTTGACTCTTATGAACCATTTAATTAAATAGATAATAACTACACATTTGTCCTACTTGCCATTCACCAAAGTTAAGTTTCAACATCCTTCTGGAACTATCCAGCACTAGCTTTTGTTCCAGATTACAGAGGGGAAAAAATAGTCCTTGATTATTCCTATGATATTGATGACACCAATACATGGCATTGGAAAAACTGAGAAATAAATTGACAATTTTTAAACCTATGGCTAGAAGAAGAAATCAGACAATTATATCATATGAATT